>NW_010130568.1:13133-31696 GCF_000699245.1 Pterocles gutturalis | reverse complement strand
GGAAAGAACTGTAACCCCGGAACTGTAACAGAAAGTGGAGCTTTCATTAGCCGGAAAGGCCCTTTTTGACAGCCAGCACAACATGAAGGTTGTTACAACGTCTGGGCACACAAATGAAAGCCAAATGATCAGGTGTAGTGGATGTAGCGAGCTAGTACTTTGCACTGTGTATTTGCAAAGAAGCAGCAGAGGACCCCAAAGGCAAAAAATAAGGAGACTCTTGCAGAGACGTAACTCTTAGCTGACGAAAATTCTGCTCCACAATACATGTAAGTACAATTAACCAAGATCAGGAGAGGGTGGCTTCATCTCCCCCTTATCTATACCAACAAGATCAACAACTTAGGGAGCAAAATTCCCCTGAGCACTGTTTCAGAGACTTTTTTTTCCCATTTCTTACTATGCTTCCTTGGAGTGTTTCCCCAGAAAGAAATGCTGGTTGCTTGAAAATGAATTTTGGTTTTAATGCTGATATTGCACAGTGTAAATGCTTAGCTGTGTGTTTCTGCTTCACCTGGCCCACGAAGGCCACAATAGCCAAAATCCAGTTCCCTATTACAGCCACTGTGATAGTTGCTCCATTAGTTCATCTGCAAAACTACCATCTTGATAACTTCTAAACGAAAAAGACACATAGCAGCCACTTCAGGAGAGAGTCTGACGCAGTACTGGCTGGGAGGAGCATATCTGTCCCAGAAGAGCTCTTCAGGGACATGCCCATGAGCCTGGAGCCGTGCAGCATGGAGATACGCTTCTCCTCCTTGCAGGAACACAACTTGCAGCAATGCTTTTTGGATTTTTTTTATTTCCAGCCCTTTAAAGTTTTCCCCTGGGAGTGCAGTCCATGCACTAGAAAATCTAAACTTAAAGACAATAACTGTGCAATTTCTAGTGACATCTTACTGAATTCTATAGAAGCAAACTGTGGCAACCTCCTCTTCCTGCACACCGAGACTCCCTGCATCCCAGTCGGAAAGCCACTGCCCTCAACAGATGTGGATAGACAAGAGAGAGACATCAAACAAAACTGTCAGGCCCCAGTGGCAGAATGAGGGCAATGAACTATGTAGGGAAAAGAACTGGAAAAAGGCAGTTTGGCTGGGAACAGACAGTGAGAACATTCAGGCAGAAGACTCAGGAAAATTTTATTCAGATAAGTTCTGATTATTTGCCGTCTGTGACTAAATATGAGGCACCTGCAAATTCAATAGAGCAAAAAATCTACAAAGCAGAAAGCTACTTCATCCAGTGTCCAGGGAACAACTGGCTTTGTCTAGCAAAGACACTTCATTTCAGGTAGGCTAGGTAGAGAATCTATATGCCGTTCCATGACAAATGACATTAAATATGATTATTACTCTCAGGTCTCACTGAAAAAATACTTTTGTGCATTAATGGTATGAATTTTGAGCTCACGTTTTTAAAGGTCAGATCTAAAAACCAGAAAGAAGTCAGTGGGCTCAGACAACAGCCCATTGGATTTAAGTGGTTGACCTTTATTTGTCTCATACATATCTCCCCCTGCTAACTCCCTAAAGTCAACTGGCATCTTCTCCCAAGTTAGTGGGCTTTTGATGACGCCCCAAGAGCAAAGATTTTATTATTTCCGATCACTGCATGCTGATGGAAGTAAGACTTGCTCTTATAGTTCTTTTTAATGTGACTTGGAAGTAAATAACTTGGAAAAAGACCTTGATTTCCACCTACTTGCTCCTCTGACTTGTGTCTTTTTGCCCTTGAAAATTTTCTGAATCCGCTTTCCCTGCAGTGAATCACATGAGGAAGTAAAAATCTTAATTGCAACATGAAAGTTAAACAGCAAGACATGACTTCATTACCGTGGAGATAAAAGGGCAAGGGATTGCTGGCATTTGCACCTCATCTTAATTCCCAGGGCTTCTTGGGATAGATACAATACGAGCACATGTGAGTGCAGGGAATAATTTTTTTTTTTAATGTTTTTATCTTAGTGCCTTTCCCTGCCTAGCCCCAGCAGCTGCAACCCTGAGCTTTGGGAACACATGGCTACACTCACACTGAGTTACTAACACAAAGCACAGAAATAAAATGTCACGTTGATTCAGAACAGGTAAGATTTGCATATCCATGTGCCCACTTACTAAGGTAATAAGTGTTTAACTAGCCAAGGAGTGTCTCCTTAGCAGGAAGGTGATAGTGAGACTGGGAAACATGAAAGGGAGGCAAGATAAAAGGACAGTAGTGGGAAATATATGAACTCAAATGACATTAGCAGCAGGAAAAAGAAACCCAAGTGGTTTGCAGTGGCTGTGTAACTCACCGATGAGCATGTGCTATATGCTCCACTTCCATCCAATGCTGACAGTCGATCATAGTTGCACCACCGCCTATCCTTGCTTGAGCTAGGCATTTCCTATCTCTGGATGTTTTAAAAAATAAATAACCGTTGTATTTTGCACAGCTTTTGCATTTTCTTTTTCAAAAATATGAAAGTATGTTCTTGCAAGAATATTGGAATAAACTGATTCCCTGGGATATAAACTCAGGACATCTCAGACCTACAGATACTTTTCATTTCAAGTGTCATAAGTGTATGAACAGCCACTTTGGTGCAGAACCTGCCGATTAAAACAGTCAGATTGATATAGAGGGCAAGCTAAATGAAACAATTCTAAAGAAGGTTTTCGTGCTCCGTAAATCACATAGGCTTTCGAGTCTGTTTCCATAGGCTCAGCTTTTCATATCTTACTAGTTCGACAATGTTGTGAAATCTATATTGAACAGCTAAAAATTCAAGAGAGAACCATAAAAATTGACATTAAAATAAATGAAAGAAAAAAAACACCATGTGCTACCTTGACCGATTGTGTTGACATGAACAGCATTTCTGGAGACCCTGCACGATGATGGGAGCTCTGCAAAGTCAGACAAGGACAGATCTCAGTCACTTTCAATTTAGCAGCAGGTTATTATTTGTGCCGAAGTTTCAGCTAAAGCTGCCAGCCAAGGAGCAGGGTTTTGGGGCTAAGGTGCAAACTATTTCATCCATCACAACACTACAACAATTTGATGAAAGAAAGAAAGATGAAGAGAGGTCCCGTAGGTGTTCAGTATGCAGCTGATGACAAAGCGTGTCCAAAGGCCATAGGAGCAGCAGCAGTACTTTTGTGGTTATTCCTTAGGAGGTTTTAATCAGTGGCATCTGCAGAAGTAACACAAGGAAATGAAAATTATTTTATCACTGAAAAGACTAATTCCTTGCTGAGATAACATGGCATGACTGGGTTCCCAGCACACAAGAATTCTACAAGAACAAGAAGATATTTTGCAGAGCCAGAAGACCTGCTGCTGCTGTTTGTTTTGCCTGAAATAAAGCTTCAGTTTACAGATTTGGCTTTTTGCTGGAGACCTAAACTTGATCTTGTTGTTTTCCATGTAACAGCCCTCTTATCGTGGAAAAGAGTGAACCAAAACAGCTTAGCGTATGGGAAGAAAATCACACCCTCCTGAAAACTGTGTCTGACCTTTTGGCACTGGAAAATGCAGTGGCAGAAGTTTTGCTTACTGAGCAAGCCTGTTATCCAGCTGGTTCAGGTAGAATCTGGAACAGCAGATGTAATTTTTTTAAGATGGAATTTAAACCCTTTTTATATAATCATCCACCACATCAACATTCCTGGCAAACAAAGGCCATCAATATTATCTTCCTCGCCAACTCACTCTTGGAGAGGCATGAGAGAAGACTCCCTGCGCTGGTGTTTCTCACCTCCAGGAAAACTGAATGGAAAGAAATATGCAGTATCTGCTTGTCACAGTGGTAAAAGCAAAATTCATGTGATTACTGAAAAGTAACTCTTTTTTGGTATAGGCATTAGTCCTGGGCTCATTATGAGGAACTATGAACTTAGTTTGACCACTGTGTTGGCGGGAGTTTGTGCAGGAGTGGGGGGAACTGAAAGGGAAAAAGGATATTAAATACACAGGATTATGATAATAAACAATAAGGTTATTTTAATGCAATTCTAGGATGTTTTTTCAAGCAATTTTAAAATTCACTGAAAAATACATGCACATAAGGAATTTAGGGTTAGATTTATTCTTTCTCCAACCCCCTGCTTGCAGCTACTCCGTTTCTCCTGGCCTGCACTGCTTGCTGAGCAATAGTTGTGAGTAGTTTATCTTCATAGCTGTTTTGCTGGTTTGTTTGTGTTTAGCTGAAGTTTTGATCCTTTCTGGTTAGCGTCTTTCACTGGTAATTATAGGCAGTGTACCGTGAAAAGGTTAGTTTGGTCAGTGGAGCAGAGGGTTGGGCTGGGGGGGAGAGGGTTAGGAGAGTTTATCAAATGATCAGAGATGCCTTGTTGGCGCTCATCCTTTGTAAACAGTAAGAAATGTCAGCGTTGCTGGTTGCTGTCACTGCTGACAGTATAAAGAGCAGAGAGTGTAGCATTCTTTTGGAAAGCTGGTTTACTGGGAGAGGAAACAAGGCTATGGGATGAAGGCACTTCGTGGATATCCGAGTACCTTGGGAAAAGAGAGGAGTTTGGGCTTCTCACTCAGCAACCTAATGAAAACTAGACAAATAGTCTTGCATTTAATATATAGTTTCCACCAATTCATGCTTCTTTTGTTAGGAACAATTCCAGTCTGTATTGGAAAGAGACAGTTAAATATAAAGAAATCATTTCACATTGACAAGCAAGTTTCAGATTAAGGAGCCAAAGGAAGTTTATGAAAGAAAAGAGAGCTGCATTTGGGAAAGTAAATTTCCATCGCCTGACCTTGCATTTCTTCAACTTTGCAACAAAAAGAGAAAAAAAATCTGATGCCTGAACAAATAATCAAATGGTAATTGGGAAACCTAATAAGTGGTAACTGCGTTATGAAATGCTGGGATAAAACAGCTACAAGTAAACCAGAAACTGAAACATCTGTGAAAGGGGAACTGCAGCAGAAATAGGACCAACATGAAACAATTTACAAACATAAAGCTATACCTGCAGGCAAACATTTATCTAAAGGAACAGAATGTTCTGCTATTTAGGATCTGATACGAGAGTGTGTCCTGTAAAAACACAGATACACTTCCAGGATTCAACTGGATCAGCAAACCTAACACACCATATTATGGAGCATTTCTGAATACATGGCTGATGTTCTTAAACCGAAAAAAAAAAAATAAAAAAAAAAAAGGTAAAATAAAGGCAGATTTCCTCCAAGAAAACAAATTACAGGTGTTGAATTGTAATAAACAACGTACTGTCAAAACAGCATTATTTAACACAACCGACAACACTCCATATTCACTGTCGATGTGACACACAAAGTACTGAACGGATTTGGAGAGTTGTCAGTCTATCAGTCACCCTGGGAGATTTATTGCACTCGGGTCAAATAAAACTCACAGAACTGTTTAACTCTTGATCTTCTAGACTCCATAGAAGGAAAACAAGAATGAAATCAGTCTGGGAAAATAGGTAGGCTCTCTGAAGCAGAACTTTAGCTGGTGTTAACTGTCGCAGCTCCATTACACTCCACTCATACATCCATTGAGATAGTCCGTATCCATCTATAGTCCCTAGAGATGGCACTGCCACATGCATGCGCGTAAAAAGCCACATAGTAAATATACTCATATACACAAAACACAGACATTTAGAGACACAGAGGCGGTAACCTTCTCAAAAGTTTAGTGATTCTTAACTCCAAACTTGGGAAACGGGCTGCCAGAGACAGCTTCCTCTGAAAATCACAATCCTGTCAGGTGCCCTAACCTGGGTATCTACATTGCTGTGTTTCACGTGTTCCACTGGGAAAATGTGTTTCACATTTTTCACCATGAATATGATGTTTGATACCTGTAAGGGCCACTGGACAGAGCCCCAGTGACCCCAGCAGCCTGGAATTTTCCCCTTCTTTCAGAAACACTGTTCTGAATCACAACAGTGAGGAGGGCACTTAAATACAGACACAGAGGAGGCGTCTCAGCTCCCACTTACAGGGGTTCAGACCCCTGAAGGCAGCAAGTATGCCGTGAACTTCACTGGGCACAGGATCAGGCCCATACTTCTCAAACCTAAAAACTGCTTTCTTTCCTGTGAAATCCTACAGCCAGTGAAATCAACAGGAGTTTCACCTCAAAACTTAACAACTCATTTTACATCTTCTGTTCCTCAATGATAATCTCAAAACAAAGCGAGCTTTATCAGTGACCTAGTACTGCATAGGGGTAAGTGGAACTCTAAAATATTTCTTTTCCCTTTCTTTTCTTGTTCTCCTTTAATTGCAAAGTAACAAAAGGGACTTTTGCTATTTGGATCAATTTTCATGAAGTAAATGTACAGACCCAGTCTTAAGGAACAATTGTTTTTGAACTGCTTTCTGAACTAACAAACAGTAAAAATAAAATAAAATAAAAAATTTCTGCCTGTCATGGGAGTTGGTCAATAAAATGCAACAGTGTTTATTACAACATTTAAAGTCTGTGATTAAGAACACCAAAAGGCCTAAACTAGAAAGGGGTTTAGCCTGTAATTTCCTCAGTCCTGGCCTGTACTTCCTTATGAGCTAGCTCAGCAGGGCTTTTCTTCCATGTCCATCATCAGCTTGTAATTATTGCCATTCTCAAAGCTATGCCAGATGGGCTCTTTAGAAGCCGGCATGCAGCTTGTTTATGAGAGAGCAAGCTGTAATATTACTCTACACAGAGACCTATCTGGTCCTAGTCAAAGAGCCATCGTGTTTCCCCCTCCCCAGCCCTCCTCACTCTCCCTCCTTCCCTAGACAAGCCTCTCAGTTTCAGCTCGCTTCCCCCACCGAACGGGGATGGCAATGGGGATACTGTAACCCAGAACAGGGCAGCTGATCTCCATCTCTCACTCTGTTCATTCCGCAAAAAATGTATATTGAAATGGTGCAGACCAGACACCCAGGCACGACACTGGCTTTGGGGATATTTCCTTCTTTCTCCCACTTCCTTCCTCCTCTCTGAGCTGATGTTTCTTCCTCTGAGCAAACACTGAAGTTTAGGGCCTCCCATTTCCATGCCTAGCGGAAAGGACAAACATTTGCGGAGAGGTTGAGGGTAAGCAGTTGTGGACGGCTACACAGGGAACAGCGAGAGGGAATAACCCAGAGTTCCTCTCCTTACAGGCGGTCAGGTTAGATATCCTGGAAGGCCAAGACAGTGCTTCTATCAGTAGTTAATGAGGCAGGACTTGCAACAGATAGCCACTTTTAACTTACAAAAGCTTTTAGATGTCTCTGTTTACTTTGATCCATTTCAGTTCATTTGAGCCTTTTTTCTTTTCCTTTTTTTTTTTAAACTTTCCCCCTCCCCATAGCCACCTCTGATAAACTGCCTTCCCTCTTTCTCCCCCCACCCTTAACTCAAACAATAGTATCATTTACCAACTTTTATACATCACAAGTTTGAAGATCTTTAGTCAAGTTCTGCTACAATGGCATAAAGAAAAAAAAAAAACCACGGCTCTTGAGAACACCATCATAAAGAGAGAGGGAGGGGAATCTGGCTGCAGAAACGTAATTAAAAAATCCGACTGCCGAAAGATAAATGAAAGGAAGGGGGGGTGGGAATAACAGGAAAGGCTGCATTTTCAGGAGAGATTTAAAGTTATTTGTTCCTGATTGGGGGAACTGTTCATTCTTTTATCCCTTGTTATTTTATCCATGTGATGCCAAAAGAACTTTCTTTGTTAAAATGTTCTCAGAACGGATAAAACTAATTTGCTGGAATGTGAAATAATCCAGAAAGTAAGAGGACTGTGCCTAATGTTCACAGACTGAGAATGGCAAATTAACCGGCCACTGTTTCCAGTCCCTGGGGCACAGGACTGGAATTTAAAGCTTCCGAAGAGAGCCCTGGTGCTAATGGATTTGCATGAAACTTGGCATGCTAATGGAGATTGTCTCTTGTAATGAGCTTTTAATTAGGTCTGCTTGGTGCTTGACCTTCTTGTAATATGGGGCCACTCCTCAGATGACAGCATTTCTAACCCACAGGTGTGGATAAACAGAGCTTGTAAACACACAGGACTTCCCCAGCATTCTCCACATCCAGCCACTTCTTTCCTTCAGATTACTTGCCTCTCCATCAGTTATTATTCCTTCCCTCCTGAATACCCTTGCTTCCTTAATTATTATTTTGAAAGAGATTTTAAATCAGTTGTTTTCATTTTCTTGTCTGTTTAAAGATAATATTCATACCCAATTGGAAAATAAAACAAAACCAGCAACAGGAACCTGATGTTTTAAGCACCCATGGGCAGCCCCAGCATGGCACAAGGATGGGTCACAGGCTCTAGGAATTCTTCTGATTCTCACTGTCCTTCCAGAAAATAAATGTGGGGAAAAAGCCTGACTTTGCTAACCAAGCGGCCAAAACAGCCATCTCTAGACATCCACACATGAGCCCAATTACTGAGGGCTGTACCTCCCTCCATACTCTGAATAGCCCTGAACACAACTAGAATATGTATTTTTGTATTTTCATGTTTTCATATTCCACCATAAAGAGTTTCTTACTGTGGCTCTCTGAATCATCACCTCTGCCTTTCATGCTTGCAGGGTGCCCTTCAAATGCTGCCAAGATGTGGTAACATGCTGGAAGGCAGCGCCTTTTGGGAACTGCATGAATGACTTCTCACAGCACAAAATTCTCACAGTGGAGACTATCAGTGACGATGCTTTCCTAAATGCTCCAGCTCCTCTCACAGACCTTAAAAAAAAAGAAAGAAAAAAAAGAAAGAAAAGAAGCTGGGTGTGAACCATCTGCATATGTAGCTAAAGAGCAATGGACACCAGTAAATAAATTTAAACCCTTCTTTAGAAGCAGCCTCTGCCTACTCCCCAGTTTAGGAATATAATTAGCAGTTGACCTCAGAGGATATTCATAGATTCATAGAGTGTGAGGCCAGAAGAAACCATTAGATCATCTAGTGTGATTTCCTATATATCACAGGTCATTAACTTTCACTGGGTTACCCCTGTGCTGAACCCAATAATTTGTGTTTGACCGGAGTGTCACTTGTAGCTGGCTGCCACATACCTTTCACAAAGGCAGCCAGACTTGATGTGACGACATCAAAACATGGAGAAGTGATCAGTCCTTTTGCTACAATCTCTGGGTTGCTTTAATGATTAAGTACCCCTTTCATTAAAAAAGGTCTCATTTTCAGCTCAAATGTTATCTAGCTTCTAGCTAGCAGGTTTCAGTATGCATTTCTCCAATAGATTACAAACTCCGACTTTACTAAATATTTTATATCTGTGAACGTATTTATACTTTGAGATAATTAACTATCAATCTTATTTTGAGAAGGTAATTGAAATTAGGAAGTCCTTGTTTAATGTATACCTCCTGGGAAAGACTGCAGAGCTACCTCCCAGCAATGAAAGTGAAAAGGCTCTGAGGAACAAAATCCACCAAACTCCATCCTGGAGGAAGGTTACTACAGTCACTTTAGATACCAGCATGGGAGACATCTGCCTCTGAGCTTGTCAGGAAAACAAATGAAATAGATTATTTAGGTAAGATACAGTCTGACTTGTTTTAGGCAACTATTATGGGAAGAGACTGATACACCTTAATTCTCTTCATTCGTTATTTTGGAAGCTAGACAAGTAGCTGAGGTGTAGACGACTTGCTGTTAACATCTGCATGTGGCCTCATTGTAACTAGTAGCATCCAAGTAAAAATTACATCTCTTCATGCAGAAGCTAATTCCTATCAACCTGAAACCGAATAAAAACAGCTTTACTCTTTAAACCTTAGCACAAAGGTAGAAAAAAGCCTGAAGTGCTTTCCTAAATACCATGGCTATATCCAAAATAACTCTTAAACCTTACTACGGCCACAACACGAAGCTTCCTTTCTCTTTCTGGAGCAAAGGCTTCAGATGGAAAATCTGAAATTGAATATTATAATTCAGCAAAATCCAGACACTCCTCTTGGCAAATGCTTTCGATGAAGATAAAGGACAACTATAAGACAAGTTTTTCTTTGTGGAATGAGTCATGGGAAGATCAGCTGTCACAGCCTACAACTCCTTCAGTTCTTCTTACAGATGTTTTTACAATTATGAAAAGTGACTTGAGTGTCAAGTGGGAAAGAATATTCCCCCAAGATTCATCCATTAACTCTGTCAGCAATACCACAAGCCTCCACATCAGAGCAGGTTCCTTGACTGTTGACAATACAATAAAGAATGACTATTTACCATATAGTAATTATAGTTCAAGATGTGTTGTCCACATGGATTCTACTTTTGCTTCTCATGTACCCATAAAGGCAGTTGAGGTCTCTCAGATAGCAGTGCCTATAGAAACATCTTTATGGCTGGATCTGTATTTCTTGTCTCTTCGGATGAGCTACCATGACCACAAAATACTCAGTGAATGCCCCAGGGCAGTGAAAAGGTCGAAGAGAAAACCCCATACTAGAATCCTAGTGAGATATCCTCACAGAGAACTCGAGGTACTTTCTGTAAATGAGCAGATGAAAGACAATTCCTTGCCACCGACTCTGTAATGAGGTATTAGGGAGGAGTGTTGAAAAGACATGGAAGGATGTTGAGATATTCAAAACTCAGATGGGGATGGTAAATCTTCTTTTTTGTGGGTGAAAAAATAGCAGGAAGAAAAAAAAAAAAAAAAAGAAAAAGAAAACAAAACGTTTCCTGATTGTAAATTGCAACGGCATCTCCTCTGGATCTAAAAGTTACGGTAGAACCTACAGTGGAGAGAACTGAGAGCAAGCTATGGACAGATGTTGTGTCTAGCACGTTGCTAAGAGTAAGTTACTGTACAAGTAGGGAACTGATTCTTCTTTTTTGGGTGATTATAAATCACAAATATATTCCTCTGCATACTCCCAAGTGTTACAATGACTGTAAAACTTTCTTCTCAAGTCTGTAGCAGCTTGGATAGTTTGATGAGGATATGACATATATGAATGTATTAAAATTGACAAATGATCAAAATTTGAATTTTCTTCCAGAATTTTTCTCCCCAGATGGCCTAAGCCTGCCTGGTGAAACAAGCAGTAATGTCCCCTGGATGCCTGGAAGCGTGGCAGGTGACATCCACTCTAGATACATATGGAAGCCAAAATCAAGATACCAGTACTGAAAAAGCTTGATGTCTCTTATTTTCCAATAGGCAACGTGGACAGGATCTAAACTGCATAATCCAGTTAAATAAAGTGATGGTGTCTCCTGTATACCCAGTTTATTAAGCTTGCTCCTGTCCCAGATGTTTCATAGCTCCAGCAAAAATAACTGACACACTACTTGAATACTTAAGGTGGAAATCTGTTAATTTGTTGGACAGGAATTCAGGATGAGTCTTAATAAAATGTCTTCCTTGTAAAAAAGAAAAAAACATATGACATATGAAAAAGAACTACCATTAGTGATTTTCCCCTCCACCCTTCCTTTTTATTGTTCAGAAGAAATCAGAATTGCTGGACAATTGAAAAAGAGAACAGAAGAGTAATAAGTAAAAAAAGGTCTCATGAGTATTGTCAGAATTCAAGTAAAGCTCGGAAAAGAACAATTCCTTTGCAGGTAAGTTCTCTTTAAGCCTTTTATTGACCTTTTTAACAGAGGTGTGAAAATATTGAGAATTTCTCAAGGAGCTGCCAGTTGAAACTGTACTGAATTCACCAAAGGCTGATTACAATTTCAGCAAGTGTTCCCAAATGTTTTGAATCTGCCTTCTAGATGGAAACGGCAGATGACAACAGGCCTGGATAGAAAATTTGTTTTATTTAGCTTCAAGGTAAACTCTTATAATCTTTCCGGCTAAGGAGGATATTTTATGCAGTTCAAGAACAGGCTGCCTTTACCTCAATGAAATTATCCACTTACTGGCTAAACTGTGGGGTAGAAATGGTGCAAATGGGGATGCAAAGTCCAGCTATGTTGTGGTGATATCACACCCTCAATGAAAAGAACCAGCATTAGATGGATCATCACTTTTTGCAGATCAGAAAACCAATACTGTTTTGGCTAACAAAGACTATCCAAATCTTCTTAGGATGTTCTTGTGCCAGCTTTCTGAATTAAGAGGAATTGGAGGGAATGTGGATAGCATTTCCAGACTCCCTGGGGAGAAGAAATACGCCGGCGAAAGAGGTCAGGATACAATCATCAAACAGTTCAGTCTTGAAAGAAAGGCAGTGATATTTTCTGTTACCCAACTGCAAATAGGGCTGCATCAAGAAACTGTTATTTCAAGAATATTGACCATAATGTCTAGTTTCTCAGAGGGGTCAGAGCAAGCATCAGTATCCTTTTCCCAGCAATGATACTAAGAAGATATCCAGGAAAGAGTAAGAACAGGGCAATCATTTATGGTACTTGCCTGAATACTCTTTCCAGCTTCCAACTCTGCTTGGCCTAGTGGATTTCATGGTTCTTCTGTTTAGAAACACTTCACAGATCTCTCTTGCAAGTGTTTACACAATCTCCGTATTTTTGCATCCATCTACACATTCTCTGACAAGGAGCTCCAGAGGTAAACTACCCATCTCTTTTGTCTGGTTAGAACAGGTGAAACTAGTGATCATTGCATCTTTCTCTGGAGTGGCAGTGGTCAGCTGAAACCCCCTCACTTTAAATGTTAAGCCCAGATCACTTCTCCCGGTGTGCATCTGTTCACAGTTATGTCTGTTGAATTTCACCTTCCATTTTGTTGACTGGTCACTCAGCCTTGCAAGCTCTTTTACATTCCTTCACTATCTATCAACAACCTTATTCCCCAAAGTAAACCCTGCCTCACCACCACATTTTCTCACTGTTTGTTCTCTCCTCCCCTGACCACTTGTGAATATGCTGAACAGCGCAGGCCCCAGCTCAAGCCTCCACTAGTGACCTCCTCTCACTGCGAGAACTGACCATTTATTTCATCTCTCTGTATCCTCTTGTTTTAAGCTGGTTATTTATCCGTGCAAAGAGCTTCTCTCCTATCCCATACCTGCCATCATTAAAAGCCTTTGGTGGGAGATTCTATGTAAAGTCTTTTGGAATTCCCAAGTGGATTATATCTATCAGATCACTCCTACTCACCTGTTCATTGATCCCTCCAAAGAACTCCAAGATATTTGTAAGACAGGACTTCCCTTCACAGGTACCATGTTGACTCTTCCGAAGTAAGTCATATTTATGCATGTGTCCATTATTTTTTACTAATTTGACCATACAAACATCTGTATTGCAGTTCTGTAGTTCCTTGGATCCTGGCTAGAGCCTTTTGAAAGACTGGTGTTACATTTGACCTTCCCTATGATGGAAAAGACTGGTAAAGCTGGAAGCTGTAAGGCTCACACAAGTGACCCATGTTAAGAGACTGTCTTGTCTTTACAGGGCCACAGAAATGGTCAGAGCTCAGCCAAACTGCTCAGCTCAGGCACCACAGGTCTTAATTTTCATGATTGCTATTGTTATCTGCATCGTAACTTTATTTACAAGCACTGCACAGCATCCAAAACCGTAAACCCGCTGCTCTATCCAGACACTGCCAGTTTACACCCCAAAATATTTAGATTTTGTAAAAGCAGACAATGAGGACTTTGTTCAAGAAAAAATGCAAGTAAACCAACAAACAAACAAGACAAAGACAGGCCCTAGGGACAAACAGTTCAGCTTGGGACATTTACAGCGTGGTTTCAGTTAACAAGCCCAAGTGATCCGGGTGAGCAGGGCAGGAAATCTTCCTGCAGCCACTTCAGAGTGCATATGGAGGGCAGCCACCAAGCCCACAACACTGTGCTGTTCTTCATCAGTTTCTAACCCAGGTGCTCAAAACAACGTTCTTGAATGATGCAGTTCCTCTTCAAACAAATTACGGGGGTTTAAGGGGTTTTTACACCTCCTGCTCTCCCATTCATTCCCTTCCTTGTGACTCTAGTTCCAACACCTTCATGTTCCTTCCACGTCTGCCAAATGTTTTCCAGCAATCACATCTCCCAGCCCCACCTTGTCCATACCTCTACTCCTTTCATCCCCACACCTAAACCTCTGCATCCATTTACTTTAGTCTTTCCTAGTTAGTTTACCTCCTCCGGGTAGATACTCCTTTCCATTGGGCTCTCAACATTTTAATGGCCAACTCTGAACATTTATTTAATTCCTTTTCTTTTATGTGTATTGGTGATGGAAGGTCAGGCTATTACCACTATCGTACACACGACACTGAATCACAGAGAATCTAAGTTCCTTACTGAGGTTCACAGAGCAGAAAACCGAACCCAGTCTCCCAGCTCCAAAGGAAACGCTCTTACCAGGGACCAGCCCTCCTCTCTCAGGTGGTGACCCCATAGTGGAAGTGGTGGTGGCACGTGACAGTAAGAAATTATCCTAAATTCACATAACTCACCCTGGTCCATGTTCAGATCTCTGTGGTGGTCACATCCCAGATCTCTTCGAGCACACACAAAGGTAGGAAAGACAGAGTGACTGCAGCCCCATCCTAAGATAAACCACTATCAGTGCTCTGCAGCTCGGATAAATGAAGGCATCCAAAAGAAATACATTTGCCAGCAGAGCCGGGCAGTGATTTTGTGTAAAATAAGTCTCAGCAGTGGGTAGCCCAGCAGCTCTGGCAGCACCAGCCTGTTTGTGCTAATGATGACAGCTGCACAGAAGAACTGGGAAAGTTTTTAACTTTGCATGTTTCCGACTCATCTAGTTGCCCTTTTCAGGAGTTCTTTCCAACTGGAATGGCCTGAGGCCTTGTCTCACCCCTCCCTGAAAATGGAAAAGCAGCTGGTATATTCCACACTGTGTACCAACAGCCAGTAAAAATTAATGTTATCCAGCTGGCCACCAACAGGATGACTTTCTAGAGCTCGAGTCACACACTTGGACTAGTGCATTTGCCTAGTGCAGTGAAAGGAAGATGGGTCTCAGCCTCAGGACTCTGCTGCTGCCCACGAGTCCCATGCCTGGGGACCAATTGTCGTGCAAGCATTCCCAGACAGATCAGGGAACAGTGTCAGACTTCCTTAGATTACTCACATGAGGCAAACAAGCAGGATTTGGCCTGAATACAGGAATCAGTCAGTTATCCACTGCTAAAATATAGTGAATAATTGAAGATGAAAGGCGGCTGTAAACAAACAGCGGACCAGAATATTACACTGTTCAACTAGGGCTGAGCAGCACAGGGAAAAGTACATTTCTATCCATATGAAATGGCAGGGTAAAATTAAATTCTATAAACAGGACATCATTATCAAATTATGAGTCAGATAAAGTGTCCTCTGCCACCCAGATGAATTCACAGAGAGTGAATGTTGTCACCTGTAGTGGAGACTATGCCATGAACTGGCCCCTTTTGCCTGGAAAGAGAGGTAGAGCTGAAAGCTGTAGAGGAAGGAAAAGGGAAAAAAGCTGTGAAGAGTAAGGATTGCTGCTCCTGCTGCTGGGGGAGAAGGAGAGGACAGCAAGACCACTGCTCCTGCTGCTGGGAGAGGCCACCTCCTCCACACACCCCACCTTCTCCGCCGAAGCAGTAGCGGAAGAGCTGCGTCTCCAGAGATCTGGCATGCACCGAGCAGGCAGCAGGGCTAAGGAGTCTGTCAGCTCCATGGCAACCGCTTTGCCTAGAACTAGAACCTGCCCTGGTCCTGTTCAGTATTCAGACAAGGGTATGCTGAGGAACATAGCCTGCCCTTGGTTTTTCATCTCACCAAGAGAGAGCCAGGGCCAGCACTAGATGCTGAAGGATCTCCACCTCTCCATTCGCCCCTCACACACTGGATGCCTCACCCCATTTTGGAACACCATGGGCTTCCGGCAATCACGGCAGCTGCTTGCCTTTACAGCACATCTGGGAGCAGAGGAAAACCTCCTGACATCCTGTGATGACATCCTGTGATGACATCCCTGCGCTTTCCCATAGCACAGAGCATCTGCTAAAAACCACCACCCTGCCACATGTGCATCTCCCAGCTGGGCAGCTTTAAAAACCAGCCCTGTCAGGTCCTCTACAGCCCTGGCTACAGACCAGCTGATCCGAACAGGAAAAGAGCAAGTGTCAGCCCCATTTACTACCAATGACACAGTCAGTAGGCTGAGACTGAGTTTTGGCTCAAAGCCTTGAGTGTGGTCATTCCTGCACCACCTCCAAGGAGCGGAGAGAATAAAGTATGACCCCTTCCCTTGCTGCAGCATGGGGGAAAACACAGCAATCCTGTGGCCAGAACAGCTTTTTTTTTCCCCCCCATTCCAGCTCAGCTCCACTGCTTGGAATGCTGTGGAAGAAATTAAGCAGCCTGAGGGTCTTCATGACCTTCTCCATCACTTGCTTGCTCATCTCCGGGCATCAACTCTCCTGTCCCCAAATTTCTGGGTGAAGTGGGGAACCAGAGGCTGACATGCTGGATGGGAACATTTCACATCCTCGTGCAGCTGCGCTATGGCTGGTCCAGTTGAGCACATACTACAGAGATGATTCAGTCGCAATAGACTTACCACAATCTGTCTTTTCCTTTTTTAAACATTATCATTCAGTTTCCAAGAACAGCCCAATAGCTTTTATAAGCTCTACAAATATTCACCTTTAAAAATACACTCCTTCTTTCTGGAGAAATTACTTTTATGTCTATTTTTAAAGTACAAAGGAGTTGTGGTTCTCCATACGGTTTTACAGTTTATGGTCCCACACATTTTGCAAACTGTAAAATACGGATGTTTCCCTAGTGCAAAAATTTCACTATAAAAAATTCATGGCGTTTCCTGTTTTCACATGGAGCTTCAGTATTTTCTCCTTAAAAAAAATATCACCCCTATGGAAGAATCTGGTAGAGCTTAATGTCAAAGAAGCAGCATGCTACCTACACATGTGGCAAGTGTCCATCAAAATGCAATGGAAAATTATAACCTCTGTTAAGAAATCCAGAGTAATTCAGAAACCCCTATTACTGTTTTCAGTTACTGATCTGTATCTTTCTACAGGAGGTTATTTTTCACTACAGATCGACTGTTTTCAACCTTGATACATCTCATTTTCCACTGCGGTAGAACAGGGCAACACAGTCCAGGAGTGCTTGGGGACACCAGCATACACACATCGCAGGGACAGAGAGATCACCCCAAAGTGTGCAGAACATACAGCAGTGACTTCACAGAGTGGGCTGACTGGGACAGTCCCTAGGAGAGGAATCAGCAGGACACCAAGTGTATGGGGGGCGTTTGACCCACAGTGCATGCTGCACAGGGTCACCTTAGCAGAGGAACTGAAACATCTTACCCCCTTCTCAGGAAATCTCCCCTTGGTAGTACTTGCTGCAGGAGCCTTCGAGGCACAAAGAAAAAAATTGTACCATAGGAGACTAATCAAGGACCTGAGGTCTCCTAGGATGTCTGGGTAGCTGATGAGATACCACTTCTTACTCAGGGCTTAAAGTGTTTAAAGGCAAAACCCCTCTCGTCCTCAACCGCCACTTTCTATCCTTCACACTTCACTTGCATTCGAGAGTGGCATTTCCACTTGTGGCAGCAGCAGGCTGGCTCTCCGCAGCCACTCTGTAAGACAGCATTTGTGCAAGATGAGGATTGCTCCCATAGCCCAGAGAGAGACAGAAACCCACTGCGGTGAGAACTGCCTTCCTCTCTTCCTCCTGGAAAGCAAGATCCCAGATTACAGTAATGACAGCAACGACAGTAATACCCAGACTGTGCATTCAAAGGCCTGCTCATTTTTCTTCTAACCGTACAAATGGGCCTGTTGACAAATATTCCTGCTTTGCACAGACTTTGCTTCCCTTGTGTCAGTAAGTCACCATGGCTGCGGCAAAGCTACAGGTATTTGTCCCACAATATTTTATATACGATCATGGTCTGAGGTCTCACAGCAGCCTTTTTCACTCTATTTGATTTCAGCAATGCAGGGGTACCTGTACAAAGTTACAGCCTTGCTTATCGCACGCGTACCACACAACGCTTGTCAGATAACACTTGTCACATAACACTGCTGGCATTTTCAGTGTCACTCCGAGGGGAAGCCCACCAGCTGGGTAAAAAAAAATCTTTGCTAGACCTTTTTGCACCTGGAAGAATATCTTCAAACCTCTACAAAACACACAAAGAACAGTTTTTAACTTGTCACCTCTGTCATCCCAGATGAATTTGCCAAATCAGAAAAGCCAGTACTGTCAATGGAGATCTTCCCAGTTCATTTCAAGACTTTCAATCCAGAATCAGCTGTTCAAATCTGCAAATAATATGAGGCTGCCTGCAGTACCTCAAGGGAGCCAGGAGCCACACTGAAATATCTTCCTTCACTACACAAGACCCAGGAAAATTTAGATAAGGGGAGAGAGAAGTTCAGAGACTTACTACAGCCACACAGCCAGGCAGTGCAGGGCCATCAGTTGAGCAATTCTTTTTTCCTTTTTCTTTCTTTCATTTTTTTAAACTTTTTTTTTTTTTAATGTATTCTCTGCATCCCCTCTGCAATTCTCTGCTTTTCCATACTGACTCAAAGGCTGACCAGAGCTGGGGACAAGTGTTTCTCTGTAGGTTCCTCTGCACATGCACTGGTTGTCACAGCCAGGCTAA
>NW_010130568.1:0-13102 GCF_000699245.1 Pterocles gutturalis | reverse complement strand
GAAGGAATGCAGTGCATTAGCTGGTAATAGATTTCTCCACACCTAAATCCTCTACAAGATTTTCTCCTTGGGATGCAAAACACCACAGCTTCACATCTCAGAAATCAAACTCAATTCACCTCCTACTCCCCCTCTATATTTCTCCTCCTTTTTTTTTTTTTTTTTTTGGACTGAATAGCCATAAACTTCACCAGCAGATTCCATATGGGTTATGTTACACTACCACCTGACTCCAAATCAATTACGGTCCAAAGGGATAGAGTTGCAGAGAGTCTGCGAAGCCCAGCCCTGGGGTTTCCATGAGGGACAGAGAAACTACAGTGGTAAGAACAGAGCCTGGAGACGCAGCTGAAAGAACTGAGTGATTTCACGATGAAAGCACGGGACTGAGAGGCAGAAGATGCAGGTTTGTGTGCTCGCTCTGCTGCAGACTGCCTGTGTAAGATTGATCTCTTCAGTTCATGTCTCAGTATATGGCTCCTTGCACACCGGAGTCCCCATCCTCAGGGCTTCTCAGAGCTATCATAACACTGATGTTTCATGATAAAGATGCAGAATGTTTTCTGGGAGACTAACGCACTGTGAGGGTTTGAGAGTCTGTTTCAGCACAACACCAGAGATTTCTACTGTAGTTCTAAGAAATATGAGCATGCTGATCAGTAAGAACTACCAGAATAAACCATATGCTTCTCTGACATCCATCATTAAGAGGGAAATCACAGGAAGATGAAGATGGAAGGGACTTAATTCACTAAGTTCTGTTTCCTGCTACTACAAGCAACCATGTCATATAATCCTTTTCATAAGTCACACACGTTTGTTTGTCAGTTGTACCTTAATCGGCTGAACTTAAAATGTAACATAAGAAAGCAAACAGCATTTTCTCTGCAAGCAATGGCTGTGAAGGGTACATTCCCAGACATAAGATATTGGGCAGGTTGCGGCTGCCGTAGATCTCATGAATGAGGCCCTCCACCATCCACACAGGATGGGAAGCTGTGCCCCACACCAGCGAAAAAACACAGAGCACAGAGGGCATGTGGCTTTGCCACTTAAACACAGGAAAGGCTGAGCACAAGGACTGCTCATCTCTCCTTCCTTATCTCTTCTCAAGAGAGACTAGAAACGGGATAGAAAAAATAATTTCTTACAACCCTGGTACACATGATGTACAGCACAGCACCATGCAATACCATGCTGAAATATCAAAGATATCTCTGAAAAAGAAGCAAGGCAGAGCCCGACTGCATTCAAGCCACCCCACTGAAAGTGCTCTGGGCACTTTCTCAGCAAAGAGAAAATATTTTGAAGGCTGCTGCCCAACAGGGAGAAATAAATAGCTGCTTTGCAGGGTCTGAAGATACGTGCATGTCTTAGACCTGTTGTTTGGGCAAAGATACTTCCAGTACAGAAACTGCAGCTTTTAAAAAGTGGTCTAGGCGAGTCACGCTGTGCAGCGGCTGTGAACAGCCTGGATGACTGCTGAAGACTGCTGCCTGTCAGCTCAGATCTGAAACCTTTGGGGCTCACTTGTTTTCTGCCAATCTCAGCAGAAGCTGGAACATTCCTAATGAAATGAAGTTCAGCTCCTTACCATCGAAGCCTTCTTCAGTTGCTTTAGCTTTAGGGTGAATTCACAAAATCCAGAAAAATCTCTGAGGCTCACAGCTCTTTATTGTTTTTTTATCTCACCGAATTGAGAAAAACAGCAATTATCAGACACTGCTGGAAGAAAGAAATGGATACAGGGCCTGGAGAAACGTGTTGTGTACCTGCGTGTCCCAGTGGGGCACAGCCTGAAGTCTTGGCTCAGTTTTTAACTCAGCACAGCTTGGAAGGATATTAAAGAACAGATTATGAAAGAGAGAAGTGAAGATTTCTGGATAAACCAGTGGAAGAAGCGGTTGCTAAGCACCTGTTTGATAAGTTAAATAAAGAAACATGACACATCACCCAAAAGCCTGAAGCCAAATTTCTCTCTGGCATAACTCTACTAAATCAATCAAATTACACAAGGAATGAACTTAGTTCAACACACCTCTGCCTAGCAGCCACTCAGGATTTGCCCTTCCCAGTTTTACAACTGTTACTCCAAAAGAATTGCTATGTAGACTAGGGAGTTCACCGGAATGTCAGCCTTTGTAGATTTGAAGTTATGGGGAGGGGAAGGGGGGTTACTGTTCCTCTCTTACCTAACCTGCCTTGAACTTCTCTTCTGCAGGAGCTCAGAGATCAGCACATACGTTAGCGCCTTTCAGTGCATTCATACTAACATAAGTGCAGAAAGAAAAAAAAAAAAAACTTCACTCGCCAGCTTTTGATACAACCTGGAAAACAAACAGCTTGGAAGAGTTCCTTTTTCCTCAGCAGTGAAAATCGTGGTAAAGCACCATCTTGATAGTTCCCAAAGAGATTCATTTACAAAGATCAGTATAGGGGAGGCTTGTTTGGTCTCCCGAGATGTATCTCATCCTCTGACAATTCACTGAGACCTTTGCTGTATCTAGCTGTATGTGTATAATTATCTGCTCTGATACCTGAGCTTCTATGCAACAGTCTTACTCCAAGTAATCCAAACTATCCCCAAGGCATGGCACACACAGAATGGTCAGGGGAGAGATGGGAGGAGGGGCAGCGGAATTCCCTCGTTTGCCGCTGGAAATCAGCATTTTAGGGCCTTGTAGTCATTTCCTTGCTAGTGTGAGGAAACTTTTGTACATTTATATAAAATAGGAGGCCAGAAGTGCACACCCCCATCTTACTTCCTAATATATTATGTCCTCCCCTGCCGAGTCCTGGGACTTAGTCTGGATTTGGTAACTGAAGTAATATAAATGTTAGCTAAGAAGTATTCCAGCAATATGGTTCCAATTTAAGCTTGTTTTGAAGTCTAAAGGACTAATATGTCTCAGAGATTCTTCACTGGACGTTTAGCTCTAATGTAATTTGTGCAGAAGTGCAGGCTGCTCTCTAGAAGAGGGACACTCCTGTGATGCTCCAGAAAACAGGTTCCTTCCCAAGCAGGACGCAGAGCAACCACGATCCCCGCCCTTGCCGAGAGCTCGCTCGCCTCTTCTGAATTTTGAGGCTTTGCTTAGGAAATGGTGTCATATTTGCCAGGCCTTGCAGATAAATGAAGGCACACGGGCACCGCATATCGCCACTGGTTTCACTTCCCTTTTCCTCTCGCTTTTCAGAGGTGAAGCAAGCCACCTCTGAAGGAAGCCATGCTCTGCAAGCTGTTTGCACTTTACTTCAATAACATGCTTCTTGCAACGCTGCCTTTATTTGTGTAGACATGCATTCTCAAGGTTTGCCTGCCCCCTTTTCCTCCCTCACACCCCTACGGAGCCCCTGCCTGAATCCAAGTAATGAGCTAACCCATGGAACTCATTGCCCTTTATCTTGCTGGGGAACGTGCACCTTTTGAACTGCCATCTGCAGATTGTGTTGATGCACTGACTTGTTAACTGTGCCATACTGTGAAGGAAATGGCATGATTTAGATCAAGTGCTCTGGACGGCTGTTCATAAGAAACACTTGAGCCAAGCTGTTACTGCTCAGGATGTGCCCTGGGGAGAGGGGTTTCGTTTCGGGTCATGCTCTTGCCTTGTATGAGGGCAGGCGCAAAGTACTGAAATCACAGTCCTTCCCTGAAGTTGAGGGGAGGGGGGAGGAGAAACATTATGAAACCATAGAAGCGAAGCTGCCAAATTAACTTCTCACCCTTTCAATCACACTCCAGAGGATAAAAGCCTAACATTTCTGCCTCAGAAACAGGCTCAGTTTACACCAAACAAGTTATTTCTCTAATTTATCAGACTTGCCAGCTATCATTCTAATTATTGGAAACCTCAGACTTTTTATGAAGTCAGATGTACAGCGTTATTTGCATGGTTGTAACGTATCACCAGATAAATAGGTCTTGGGAAAAGAAAGACTTTTTAGAAAGGAATCTGCAGGTTTCTTTACACAGCTAGGGGTTTAAGAACACTATCACTGGGAAAAAAAAAAAAATGGTTCTGGATTTAATTTTCTTTAAAAAAAAAATGTAACTTCCAACATAATGTAACATAGCTCAAGTCAACATGAGAGGAGGAGGCTGTGACAGAAAGCTCATCACAAGACTCCCGTTGACTTTCACTGGCTTTGGATCAGCCCTTAATTCTTTATCTTCACTTGCACAGTAGCATAATCACAAAACAACCTAACACCCAGCAGTCAGGCCAGGCTGGAGGAGTAGTCAGAAGGAGCCATCTCGACTGACTGCTCGCCCAGCATTTCAAAAGGCAAACACTGATTTGTTCATTATATGTAAATGGATGATTAGAGTCATTCTCTAAGACAAATTTACTTTTCTGCACACTCTAAATCTGTTTAGTCACTTTAAAGGTGTCAATTATTGGAGCATGCTAAGACTATGAATTTCTTAGTAATAGCTTTAATAACATTTTGAAATGAAAAGCAGATACCTTGAAGTTGGCTTACTTTGAAAAGACATATGAGTAGATCTGGTTTTAATTTATGTCCTATTCTACATCTGGAATCCCTTATAATTAAAACTAAAAGCTGGACTACTACTTCCACCTGTCAAATGATGAAAAGATGAATGCACTAATAGCTTACTAAATAGCCCAACATGATAGAGTTTACTTTCCTGTTCTATACAGTAAAAAAGGATTTTGGACAGGAGGCTAAAGGTCTTCGGTCATTACTAATAACACGCTTTCAGTATTAACCTACGTACCCCACTGCCACCACCACTGGTGCCTTTTAGCACTGAGATCTCTAAACTGCACTTTGCATTTTGATTAGATGTGTGCATTCGCCTCTGCTGCTGCTGCAGCAGCATTTCAAACTTTCCCAATCAACAGGTTGTCTGCCAGGTGGATTCTCTCTCCTATACCTATTTTCCAGCACTCCACATTTTTCTTCCTCTCATTTTATTCTCTCATTAACTACTTTAATCCATCAAGTTTTCCATCTATATTTCTGAAGCACTCTTATCTCAAATGACAGCTTTCCCACTGATGTGAGCAGTCCAGGGCATGTGACAACCTGGACTCCATTTTTGCATCTTCTTTCTTGCCATTCCTTTATGATCCCATCCCCTCCTGTTCCCACTGATCCACCTGTCTCATCTTCCTACACTGACTCAAGAGAATTTCAGTGCACTTGTTAGTACAGAATCAAACAAAACTAGACCCTCAAAAGGTGCGCAGGGCCTTGAGGCACAGACACAGTATAAATAAAATGACAGCTGTTGGATTAACAGGTTAAAACATAATAAAAATATTCTCCTAAAGAAATACTGAACACTTTTTTCCCTAATGTGTTGGTACATCACCCATGAGTCTTTATAGACACACAGTCAGATTATGAACCTTTTACAGGAATCCATGAGATTCCGGCTCTCCACTGTGAGCCTACAGCCTATTTTGCCCCTTCAGAGCCATTCTTTCCAGCACAACCTTGCCCATTTATCTTTAAAGGTGTTGAAAAAAAAAAAAAAGACTAAAAAAAACCCTAAAAAACCCGACAGAGAGGTGAATCCATCTGCAATGCTGAATGTTCATTTTTAAAAATAAATGAAGCGCAAAAGAGTTAGTTTCAAAAGGGAAACTTTGGTTCCATCCTCGCACAGTCCTTGCAGCAGACAGCCAGCTGTGTGGGCAGTCTCTGAAGATTAATTGTCTCATCACCTGCTCTTGTTTCCTCTGTTCATAGAAATATGAAAATATCCAATCCGGAAAACAGGATTTGACTCTGCTTGAAAAATAGTTTGGAATCATCCAAAATGCGAAGGTGTCTACAGTAGATAAAACAGTCTTATTAACACTGGTATTATTGCTATCCTCGCAGCTATTGCTGTTTCCAGTGAACAAAAAGCCCCCAGTAGTTCTTACAGTTCTGAATATTGCTCAATAAAGTATTTTCATATGACTATGTTCCTCAAAGAAAAATAAAAGTCTTGTCTGCTGAGTCGCTAGACAGCTGCCCAAATGCCTCCTTGGCATATCAATGCCAAGAGATATGAATATTCCAGCAAAAGGTTTTACCTCAGACAGAGAGTTATGGGAAAAGCTGTCCCAAATATTACAAATGCGCAGCACTCAACTTCTTACGTCAAAGCAAAGAGTAATGTTTCGACTGCCCCAGCAAGTAGGAAATGATGCAGGTATTAAACATTATTACGAGAACAGAGACACATTAGTTACTGCTTATCCAGTAGGACCGTGAATGGGGTTTTTTGTTGTGAAGGATTTTCATGGGGAAAGTTAATACACTTTGTCCGGACCATGAGATGGTACAAACCAGTGTAGTTCCATCTAAATCAATGGATCAGTGTTGATTTACAGCAGCTAAGGATCAACCCCCTTCTTTTTTGGCCTGCTGAGGATTGTATAACATATACTGCCTAGAAACACTGATGACAAATTTGAAACTGTGTAGGGATATGCTGAACCAAAAGCCTGATTCAAACCCAAACTGGCTACTCTCCTTTTAAATCACTAAGAGCTGCTGTCTTAAACGTTACTGTCAAGCGAGCATTTTTAAACATGTATCAAAATCTCGTGGCCGCACCCTCCGGTCTGTGCCACGCATGCTGCATTCCATACAAACTCAAACCCACCTAGTGCCGATTCATAAATGATGTGTTGGTTTAATCTATTTTTCACAGGGGGTGTTTCAGAGCAGGAAAATTAGAAACAGGTAGAAGGGACTATTATTACTGTCTCATAGTGTGCTCTTGTACATGAGGATTGGATTAAGATAACATCTGGTCTATATTTCTTGAACTATTTCCCTTTTATCACAAGAAAATCGGCAACCCATCTCACAACTGCTCCTAATTTAGATCTAAATATCACTGATGAAACATTGTACAACATGCTGTTATCTATTAAAATGATTTCCCTGAAGGAACAGTGGATACTTTTATATTTTCCAGTGAAGCCAACCCTATCCCCCCCTTTAGCACTAACTAGTTACCTTATAATCATATACTCAAATGGTAAAAGCAAAATCAGTTTGGAAAAAACAAATGAGTCCCCACCAAATCTTCAGCTGGTGTAAATTAATGCATGTTCAGCAGTTTCAGTGAAGCAAGATCCATTTACACTATTCTCCTGATGATAATTGCTTTGATTCACATACCATCCAAACCTGCAAGGTGCTAAGGTTCTTCTGCACTCGTTGGTTTTAAGAGGAACTGATTAAATCAAAGTCCAGGCTCAAATGCATTATTTAGCAAAGTTTTTAAGCATGTGCTCCAGGGCTCAACTTTTACGCGCACAGCAGAGGAACAATGAACAGTCCTGAGATTTTCCTTGGGCAGTAGAAAGACAGAGCAGAGCACACTGTCATCCCTCCCATTTGGTTCAAACAGAAAAATTGTCAGTGGAATGCAGTAATCTTTTTTTCAGCACTTTGCAGAGTTCAAGTCCCCAGAAAGCAGCCTAGTGAGTTCAGCAAATAAAAACTTCTGTTTTCTTCATGAGTCTATAATTCATTTTCATGGACAGTAAATCAGAAAAGGGGGGGGGAAAGCATTTTACAATCTCAAACTATTTTGCATACCTTCACTGCACATCAGTTTTACCCATTTCCATTGTATCGCTACCACTTAAAACAGGGGAATTACATAAGCATACGTTCCCTGTATTAACTGGTTTAATTTAAAAGTAATTTCTACCATCTGGAATTGCTATTTACTGTTGTTTGGAGGAGGAAAAAAAAAAGAATCTGAAACTGTAGAAAATATCATCACAATTTCTTTCAAAGAATAACCAATCTGAAGAAAGGAGATGTAATTGATTGTCCACCAGTCAACTTGTATATTTTGGAGGGAATTCTGAGAATAAAAAGTCTCTAGCAGTTATCAGCGGTCAGACTGGAGCCATTCATTTTTCACCTGCTTGTGTTTGTTGTCTGGCAACCAGTCAAGGGTGCTATTAGCAGAATTAAGCTCCAGAAGAAAAGATTACCCTGTAGGAGGTAAGACAAAGACTGGAAAGTGTGGCTTGTTATCAGTATCACAGTAAGGACCAGGTCAGAAAGGATTCAGTGTGGGTTTCATTTCAAACAGGTAATCTCTGCCGAAATAATAGAGTAATTGTTGCTTTGAAACCTTTATGTGCTGCAGCATACTACAGCTCATTTGATACAGATTCTGGATTTAATGAAGAACTCCAACTCCAACAAGCCTGAAACAGGCACACAGAGAAAGCAAGAAAAGAACAGTGCACCAGTGGAAAATGTCTTTATCCTGCAATTCCAGGTCAATATAGTGAAACATAAAATATTATTCAGGGCAGTTTTGTACTTTGATTTATGTCTCCCCTCCTTCTCAGGCTGCTTTCTATCTGTCTATAAAGTTTTGGTCTATAAACATGCAGTAATGTAATACAAAATATTGCAAGAGTAATAACATATGCAATTACAGTACATCTCACAAATCCTGAACACAAGCAATGAATCAAAGCTTTCCAGGGCTATTCCTTGAAACACCACTTTTTCTAGGTTTTATTCAAAAGCTCGAAAGCAGTCACTGGGACAAGCTGCAAGAGCAATGGCAGATTGCAGATGATGGACAGTATTTTATGGTTTTCTGGCAAATTGCCTAAATGTTTGTCTTGAAAAGTCATTGTTGAGTGGGCTTTCCTTTTTTTCTTTATAAAGATAGTGCACCTTTCTCTCAGTCATCTCCTCTAGAAATTTACATTAAACATTTGGAGATTAATCTGCAGTTTGGTTTCTTACTGTCTGCGGAAAGCTCTAACCAGTAATACAGTTGAACTTCTAAGTCTCAAAATACAAAGGATAAGCTGGTAAACACTGTTAAAGTACCAAGAAAATACAGGAGCAAATCTCTCATCTATAGCCTTTTACCTTATGGCAATCTTTGGTTTCCAAACCTTGGAGGCATTTAAAGAAGCTCCACTTTGGTGTGGACTTTGTCAGTCTTATGTTGGGTTGACAGTTAGACTTGATGTCTTTTCTTGAGGTCTTTTCCAACCTTAACAATTCTATGATTCTATGTAGGACACGAGGAGTGAAGCCTGGTAGAGGCAGGTGAAGGCTACAACATCTTCTGCTGGAGCCATTCTGAGTTCTGGATGTGGGGCAGAAAACAATATATTACACAGGGTTGTTACACATGGAGGCACTTCCCTGATCCTCATTCAGTTACCACAGGGTTTGTTCAGCCCTCAAAACAACCTAGAGAGGACACAGCCAGGCTATGATTTCAGCCCAGAATCTCAGTGCTGGTTCACAAACACATCCTGTGGGTATAATGCCCACTGTTATGTGATGTATGCATGAATGTGTGCGTGCTTGCCCCCTCCCTGTGTTCCTGATAGCACTTACTATCATACTGGCTTCTGTATTCATACTGTATTCAGAGATGAGGTAATTTACACTTACTGAAGTGTTGTCCAAGAGCTCTGAGCCTCTGTGTGTTTTTTTTTTATTTAAGAAACCTTTCAAAAGCAGGGGATTTGTAGAAAATAATTGTGGGTAACTAAAAAAGGGTCAAGAGTGCATCAATTCCAGATAAGTCTGTTATAAGGTCGTGATGCGATGGAATCACTTATAAAGCCAAAGGCTCACAACACAGATAGTATCAATCCTCTTGATCAAATAGAATACAAGTCTTAAATGCTTAAAATGTTTTCATGATTATAAATTTGTTTTGTAAAAAGTAGTGGAGCTGACAGAATAAATAAAAAAGATCTGTGGGTACATGTCACAAAATGTCAATTTTATTCTAGTACTTTATAAAAACTGATTCAGCACCCAGTCTATGGCTTGAACAGGCCCAAGAAACCACCCCATTTGAAAAATCAATTCCAAAAGTGCAAAGAACACATTCTGGGAGCTCCAAGAGGCATAACACAGGTAGCAGTGTAAGGACCTCTCTGTGGACAGTGCCATTCAATAATATTCCAGAGTTCAGAGGAACAGACAGTATTGCTGCAGATAAAGTTTGCAGATGACACAAAGCTGGGTGAAGAAATGACTGACAATAAGGACATGTCAATTCTTCAGTTTCATCTGGACTCTTTGGTAGGTGGAGCTCATTTGTCTATTTACACATCTCGTAATACTACCAGATGCAAGGTCACACGTGCTTTTTAGGAACACAGAATGCAGATCATCACTGCACTGCTACAGAGAACACAAAGAATTATTTCCGAGGGTCAATACAGACCCACAACAGAAGTTAACAGCGGTGATAAACACGTGAAACACTGTCAAATTTTCCCTCTATACTTTTAACCTGTGTTCTTGGTACCTCCTGCTAGCACCAAATTAGGGCTGTTAGAACTGTAAAGCCAGAGGGTTCAGAACTCAGTTCTTCCATGTAATTCCCACTGCCAAATGCAATTTCACCTATAGGTAAACTGGCCTATAGGGCAATTATTTTCCAGTCCTAAGACAGCAAGAAAATAACATAATGCCAAGCCTGGCTTGGCATTAAGAGCTATTTTATTCCTGCTTGGGATTTATTAGCTACAGTTCTGCCTCCCGAGCAAGGCCAGTCACTCCAAACCAGTCCCAGTGGAAACGTTTACACTGTTCTAGCACTGTCTGTGCTGCCTTCAGATAACACTAACTGGTTCTAAATCCAGGGAGGAGAAAGGAACCAGCCTTGAAGGAAACTCAAGGTCCCAGTCTTTTAACGTTGATTACTGAAACAATTACTTGGTTGTGTCTTGTATTTTGCTAACCCATTCCAATCCCTTCTGTGATTCCTTAGAGGCAAAGAAATCACCAAACAGACACAAAAAAAAAAAAAAAAAAGATGGAAAGTTCCTCGTTCATAATAAAACTTAGACTGAGATTCTAAAACGAGCTCCACAGGAGCAGCCTTCAGCTCTCCTGACTCCACTGAAGTCACTTGGGAGCTCATGGGTTTGCCTACAGAAGGATCATGGCAGATTTGAGAATATGAGTGGAGGGGGCTGATCCTGCTAACGCTTCATACCAGGCATAGAGCCAGGTGCACGGAGATACTCAACCTAAATCCTAATTAAGTGTCTGAATTCCCGGTGAAATCCATGGGCAGTTAGATGCCTAAATGTCAATGTGGATATTGATCCAGCTGCTTATCACTGTGAGTATGCCACTGATTGCCAGAGCAGATGACGGCACTTGCCATGTCATTTATCTTTTTTTATGGAATATGAGAGAAGTAAACTCTGAGGATGATCGTACTACCATTAACTGTACATACACTAGCATCATCTCAAAGGAAAAGAATTACTGTTATACCCAAGTATGAACCTGAGCTTGGGCAACAGAGGGAGAAAATTAGCACATCACTAGAAAGCACAAGGCTTGAAAGTTTTGGAGAATATATCCTATAAAGCCTTATAAAAGAGCTAGAAGATCTTGAAGAGACTTATATAGTCTGAAACATGATGACCTATATGCTTTTTTGCCACATGACCACTGAACTTAGCTGATAAAAATATTTAGTGAATAAACCAAAATTTTAAAAATTCTGATTTCACACAAAATGTATGCTCAGCTTCTAACAGGAAAGAAGAATCCTTCACCTATTAGATCATATCTTTGCTACCCACTCAGAGCAAATGATTGATGTAACAGACACGTTGAATCAAGATGCTAGTTCATTCTTTTCTTTTTCTACACAGTCACTTTCAGCCAACAGATTATTTCCACTCCCCCCCCCCCCCCTTTTTTATATCTATGATTCCTTAGATTCTTTGAGGCTATTCCCTTAATAATTGGAGGAGCTGCCTGAGCAAAAAGCTGCAGCACAATGCTTTCTCTCTGCTCTAAGAGCTCCCTAGGTCAGAGGCGTACACCGTCTGTCTGTGCTGCTGCAATCAAACCAGCCCAGCTTGAGAAAGTATAAACACTGTGGTGGGCAGAATAGCCAAAAGTAGGGGGCCAGGAGGGAAAACAGGCATGTCACTGTTATTTCTTTAACAGATTAGGGCCTGATCCAGGTCCCACTGAAGTCAGTGACACAGTTCCTATCAAGTTCAACAGAAGTGATCTTTAAGAGCATGTTTTCTTGCCAACTATCTGAGTAATACGGCTGGGTCCTACAGATTTCCGTAGCAAAGAAAGTAATCCTTCCCCACCTCCACAGCTCTTTAGAGAAGCAGACCTTCTTTAAAAAAAGCAGCATCTTCAGGAGGTGGGATCCCATTAGCATAAATATTCCTCCTGTCCCCAGTCACCTTCCTTCTCTTTGCGTTTAAGGACTAGAGCAGGGATTTTCAGTTTTTTTCAGATGCGGGATAGACCTTTAAAGAAACAGCTACTCTTCTCCACTTGGTATTTCCATAAGCTTTTGCTCTTCCTACTCATACCTGGAGAGAAGCAAAGGGAATCTGCAGCATAATGATTAGAAAGTTATTTATCTCTGCAGTTTAGCAGATGAAAACAGCTACACCACACAGATTTCTGCAAACCATGAGTTTCTGCAAACCTTCTCACAAGCCACAGTTTTTTTAATCTTTAGTTAGCACGTCCTCTAACTTCTATTGTCCTGGCTTTCTCCCACACTGTTCCCAAACACGGGGAGGCAGTTCCAAGCTCTTTGCACTTGACTGTACCAGTGTATATGTCAGCCTAAGATGGGTGGGAAGTGATTTAGAGCCATTGCATCAGAGCATATGGATGTTTTGAGCTCACATTGGTAGCACAGCTGTTAAATGAACATTTTATACCAAGAAACTTGTCAAAAGTCAGAGGTAAATCCTTACTTGCTATTTTATTAAATTACTTGGGATACAACAAAATGGAGTTCTAAGTCTTTCAAATTACAAAACTGTGTCTTGTTTGTGTTCCTTTACATCTTAAAGGGAAAAATGAGATTTTGTTGAGCAGTAAAGTACCCATACCAGCAGTATCACGAAATGGGGCACATTAAGAATGTAGGAAGACATTTCTTAATAGTATAAAAGAGAAGGTTTATTAGTTTGGATTATCCCAAGGGGTGTTTGTTTCTCACAAGACTCCAGCAAATTATTTTCTTCTTTCAACTCCCAAATCAGCATACCTTTGGGAAACACCTACTTTGCCCCAAGTCCTGATGCAAATGGTGGATGAGCCAACT
>NW_010130567.1:14493-29295 GCF_000699245.1 Pterocles gutturalis | reverse complement strand
GAGGGCAGTCGTTAGTTGCTTTAAAAAGTGTTAATTAAAAATAACGCTCGGTATGTTCTCGGATAACTTCTCCCCAGTGAAGGAAGATCGCTTGGTTACACCTTGGGAACCGGAGAGAGGCTTTCAGGAGTGGCGGAGCGGAGCTGGGTGAGTCCGCACACAGCAGAGGGGCGGGTGGGCCTCCCTCCGAGAGAACTCGGAAACACAGTGTTTTGACACAAATAAATTCTTTTGCTTCTCTCTCTTCTGGAATCACTACGGTGTTTGGATATGGAAAAGATGGGTGAAGGAAGAGGAGGGAGACAAATTTCTTTGGAAGTTATTCTCTGTTCTGCACTTTAATAATTGGGATTGGTGGGTTTGTACTTGTCTGAAGCTGGCTCTTTGCGCTGTGCCTCCCTCAGAATAGGTGGAAAAACTGAGTGGGCCATTAGAGGTCAGCGTTTGTACTCAGGAGTTGTCATGGTGACCAGTGAAAGCATCTCGCTTCTTCTGGGCTTAGAAGGGTATTGAGATTGAAAAGTATTTTAAAAGTTTTGAGTGTTGCGTTACAGAACTAAGCTCTGGCTGTACTGTGAGGGAAGAGTTACTCAGTAATTTCCCCTTCTATTGCTTAATACCTGTAATGCGGTAGTTCAGTTTCTTTAATGCACTTAGGAGTGGTTAGGGAGACAGCATTCTGTCACCATTGCGGTGGTTTTGTGTTCTCTGTTTTGTCTATCATGTCCCTCACCGTGACCTGGAGCTTGAGTGGTTTCTGTAATAATAAACATGTTTTCAGTACAAAATGTGTAAATAATAGTAATAGTAGAAGTTGCTGAAGTGAAGGAGTATGAAATTCTGGAAACAAAACTGTTTCTAAAGTTTGTACAAGTCCCAGATTTAATTCAGCCATTCTGTACTGATCTGATCTTGATGCATTAGGCTGCTGAAAGCATGCGGGGAGCTTTTGAGGGGAGGGGGCCAGGGTTTTGGTGGTGGTGGAGCTCAGTAGACCCACTGCTAACCCACAATGTTTCACTCCTCACAAACTTATTAAATGTATGAGGGGAAAACAGATATCTTTGTGGATCTTACTCACACTTCATTTTATAATCAACTCAAACTAGTTGGTAACAATTGAGAAGTCAATTAGACAATCCTTAGGCTAACTGAAGTAAAAGTCAAATATCCTAGTGATTCATTCCTTCTCGAGGTAAATTGTGCATTCTTTGTGTTAATCAAATTACATTATAAACTGGTGGAAGACTGAATTTGGCAAGACTTGACAGACTAAAGTTATTTTTATATAGAAATTATGTTAATATTACCAATTTATAAAACCAAAAACCTTTTGAAGATTCAGAAAATGGTTTTGGCAATTCTTCAAGGGAGCTTTTATTGGTTCAACATTTTCAATTTGTTTTCAGTCCATTGCTTTTCAAAGTACTTCCAGAATGCATCAAAAATTACTGTACATTAACATTGCTGTATGTCAAAATGATACTTAGCAAGATATTCTCAAAAGGGGGGAATATGCAATACAGAAGTGATGGATAATTCTAATACTCCACTTCTTACAATTTGTCTGTTTTAAATAGACTGAGTTATGAAAAGCATTCTTCAGAAAGATTGTTGCCTCTTCAGTGAACACTTGTGGGACTATAAAATAACTGATCAGCTTGAAGTCAGTAAGTGAAACAGAGTGTTCTTGTTTTCTATATATAATTAGGCATCTTGATGATGGAACTGTAGGCATTTGTTTTCCCTAAATGCAATCCCATTTGTTTTCATTCATATTTGTTTCCTTCTCAAGAAAAAGTGTGCACGATGATTTCTTTCTGCTCTTCTGTGTCCTGAAAGCAGAGAAAATGGGGGTGTATCTTGTCAATATCTACACTGTTGAAGGTATTTGCTCCATAGAGTGATCCCTACCTCCAATTAGGGCTAGGCTAACACCTCTGAATGCTGTGACGCCTCTGACACCGATGGGCCCACCCCAGGAGTCCAGGAGTCCTCTGGGTGCCACGTGTGCCCTGTGGCCCTGGGACAGTCTCCCATCCAAGTGATGGACTACGTTGCTTGAATTCCCAACAGTTTGTTTTATTCAGCAGGTTGGTATGAGGAAAACAGGGAACACAGCTGCAGAGCCAACAATTGATTGTTAGTCTAATTAAAATCTTAACAGTCTAATCAAAGACTTAGTATTAGTCCAGATACTAGCATGGTTAAAGTTATACACGGTTACGGTGTTACAGGCACAAACCCTTTCTCTGGTGTTATCTTCGCCTACCCGCTCTCCCTCTGGGACTTGACTGGTTTCTACTGGGAAGGGGGAGACCTGACAGCAAGTCATCAGCATCCCAGTCCTTCCCGGGCAGGAGGAGAATGGTGATGGTTTCTTCCTCCTTGCCTTGGGTCCGTTAGGGATAATTTTTACATGCTTGTTGACACACTGTGCACCTTGCTCTTTGTTCTGTTCTGTTTTATTCTGTTCCTTGATCCATGGTTCCGCATCACATCTGAATTTACTACACGTAGTGTGTTTTACATATGTTGAGTACTTGTTCTTTGTCCTATATGTCGCCTATAAAACTGGTTTTACCCAGCTCCCAAGACTGCATCCCACTGATGACCAGTAACTGAGCACAGGTGAGATGTAGCTTGAGGCACTAGTATCGTCCTGTGTTTGTGCTTTCACCCCACGTCTGTACTCCTCTGTGCTGTGTTTTTGCGAGGGCTCTGCACAGAATAACTGCTTGTCATTGCTGTCTGTCCCTTGTAAATGTAACAGTAGGTGCTAGACAATGGTACAAAGCTAAGCAAAACACTAAAACAAATTAGGTAAGTTCCCTGGTTTCTAACTAATCTTGTTGCAGGCAAATAAGCTATAGCAAAACTCCAGGCACCCAAAATGAGTTCAGACAAAGTCTGACAACTTTTGTGGCCCCTTGGAAAAGAAGCCTATGGCTTCGATGACAAGACCATACTTTCTGCGGGTTACAAATGCAGCTACTGTTTTTAATGTTGTTTTTTTTTTTTAAAGTCAGGATGACTGTAATAATACAAGGTCTGTGTTACAGCCCTCCAGAGTGCTATTTTTATATTTTGTATTATTTTAGCATCTTAATATAAATATATTTGGTTATATTTTATTTTATAGTTTTTGCATTCCCCGAGATTCTGTCCTGTGGAGACAGAACTTACACAGTCTTGCCTGTGCACACCCTCCTTAAACTCTGCCTGTGTTTCAGTCTGTGCTTGCTTTGCTCTTCAGGGAGCAAAATAAATACGTTCTGTGCAGATATTTGTGAGGCCACGACTTAAGAGTGGAGCTGTTTGGGACTAGGGAAGCACCCTGATATGTTCTAATATTCTTACGTGATCTTAGTTTTGTGCTGATAAACATGTCTGAGGCTCTTCATTACACTTGAAACCAAACAAGATAATACAGTTACGGTTAGGTATATACTTTCGAAATATCTTTAATAACTGTATTATTTTCCTATAAAGCACATGACACACATTTGTGTGCTCCTGCCAGTTCTTGAAAGCATGAAACACTAGATGTTGAAGGGTACGAGAGTACTTTCTGGGGCAAGGGCTGTGGTACATAGGTACAGTCCCATTAGCAATTAAAGGCAGAATGTCCTCCAGACAAATGGGGCAACTGATTTTCAAGCCCATTATTTAACATCATCAGAGTGCCAAAAATTGAGATATGGAAGATTTAGTCTAATTCTAGAAATACTATCTCAATGCTAGTCACATGAAGAAGTTGTTCATTTATTTGGTTAAAAAAAGTTTTAGAGTATGTTTATATCAGTTTCCTGAAGAGCATCAAACTTTCCCTTGTTTTCTCTTTTGTTTTCCAGATGCTTCTTTTTCCCTCTCTGTAACTTGGGAGTAATTTCTTATTCTAGGTTTAGCCGTGTTAGCTTTCTGATTTCTCTTTCAGGGATGAAGTGCCTCAAACTACTGAGTGTAATAGTAGTAGCATTCCTAGAGTGATGTCTGTCACATTTAATATAAATATTAAGGCTAATGGCAGCACATAGCATAGGCTTGTAGGAATCCTGAATACCTGAATACTTTTACAGTTTTTTCACCTTTCTTTCTTAACTAAACAACAAAACTATTCTCACTCTTTTTTTTTTTTTTTTTTTTTTTTTCCTGTCTCTAAATTGTTACAGGAAAATGCATTCCGAATGATAACTGCTGCTTGCTGCACTGAACTGCGAGGATCTCATGTTTTGGAGATGAAGATGATGAACCCAAGGAAATAATCCATCTGCTGCCATTGTAACAGCTGAAAGGTCCTGTGTGTCAAAATGAACAGTCTTTGAGAAAAATCTGGAAAACGGTTAAATCTGAGAAATGGGAGAAAGAGTAAGGAGCCCACATTCTGAAAATGATGGGAGGTCAGATGGGGATAAAAATAGTGACTCCTATTATTCAGATGATGATAGTGGTTCTCGTTCATCTGTCCAGTCGCCCACACTAAGCTACCCATCTACAAGCCAAGAAAAAAGAGATCTCAAACCACAAATTTCAAACAGCCTTGTACACTACCAAGGTAGGTAGATAGCAGAAATTGCTGCTTTGTAACTGCTTTGAAGAGTGAATTATCTTTGAAAGCTGAAATAAAAGTGGGGAACTACCGTTATGAGAATCTACAAATAAGGTTCATGTGAATTATGCTACAGATGGCAGGTAGACTGTGTCTGCTCTGTTACCTGCTCCTCCATAGGGAGGATTTTTGGTGATTTTCAGAATTATTCATGTTTTTCTTAACAAGTGAACGTGGCTCTTACCACGTAAGAAGAAGACCACTGATGTGAGAGAGCAAATGTGTTTGGTGAAAGTTAGGTCCTTCCTTGAGGGTAAAATATCTACAATTTGAGATGAAATAGCTCCACTTTGAGTTCCCTCAAGCACACCTCACCTACATAAGCTGCTTTCTTGGTTGAGATTGTGGGGAAGTGAATACCCCTACAAAAAGGGAGAGAACAGTTATACAGGTTCTGGGCTGAAGCATGTTTGTGAAGCCTCTTTGCCCCACTTTGACAGCTTGTTTTCAACAGTTGCACAGATTTTCTCGTGAAGTCAGAGCATATCCTGCCTCTCTCAAGCAAGTGCTCTGTTTAATTCATAAGTGCCTGATATTTTGGTCACCATTATGATCTAGAGTGTGCCAGAAGACCTGACCATAAATGGTGAAATTGCCTGGGGAGCATCTCTCTTCAGATCCTTGACAGTGTTGGTGTCCTGCTGCAGCTGGTGTTTTGTCGAGCTTCTCTGCGTTCAGAAGTGGCATCTTCTCCTTAGCAGTCATGGGTTGGCTTTCTGGGAAACAAACACTGCAGTTCCACCGTGCTGTTTAATTGGGACAGGGCAAATGAATGGTTGGTTCTTTGATTACATAGCCAGAATGGAACATAATTATTACAGGAAGATATTGTGAATGTCACGTTCTTGAAAGACACTGTTCTCCAATTCAACTCTATGGTCAAAAGTGCAAACTGGATATTGAAATTTTCTGGTTTGCCCTAAATGTGGAGAAATTCTTGAAGAGGCTGGAAGTCTAGGGTTAATGGGAATTCCCTTAGTTGGTGATAGGAGGAGCATCGTTCCTGCAGTGCATGTATTAGATAATCTTTTCACACCTGAATGTTTGTAAAGGAAAAAAACCTTCTTTTGTTTGCCCAGGCTGTGGAAAAAATGAACATCAAGCAGAAAATGAATGAATATTTGTGCAAAATATCTAGAGGAAATTCTAAGAAAATATTTTAAAGCTGATATTTTTGCTGTAAAATATTCTCTGTAGAATAGAAACATGGTGAGGGCCAAAGGGGAGGAAGAATTTGCCATCACACACATTCATTGTCTGTGTACAGGTGACTGCCCTATTGCTGTATCCTGGCTTTAAAGCCTGAATTATAAGGTGCTGCTCAGTGTGTTTCTTCTGAATACCAGTGTACCTTAATGAATTATGTACTCTCTCTATATATTCAGTTGTTTTAAGAGATATTTTTGGTGGATTGTATGCTTCATTCTTTGAGTGTGGCTTCAGAGGCAAATAATAAACAAAATGTTTAGCTTTTGTCTGTGAGGATGATAATCTAATAATATCAAATAGGAATGCGAGTGATGCATAGGAGTAATCGAATAAGGATGCTGTGTGGAAAATGACTTGTGATACAAGAATAAATTATTCAGGGGAGAACTGAATTTTCATGGGATTTGTAATTTTGCTTTGTAGGTTTTTTGCACTGAGCCTTTGAAATCTGCTGTTTTGTCTGTAAGCGTGGCAGCTGGATTTGAGAACGCTGCTGCATTTGTCTGAGAGAATTACATCTTGCATAATACATAGCTAGCTAACACTCAGCCAATTGTTGCCATTTTAAAAGCATATGATAATAGTGTATGTGTGCGTACACTATTTCTAGAGCATTTTAATGAACATCATCAAATATTAACAAAATATGACTTATTTCAGATAGGATTTGCAGATGATTCCTTCACAATGGTCCTGTATTGATAGCTGCAAATATTACCTCTTACAATAGATCACAAACATAAATCTCCATTTTTTGTCTATCAAAAGGAGCATAAGTCTATCATGTATATGCCGTTTATTGTCTAGTTTGAAAGCTGCCATCTCTGCTAAGTACTGTAAAATTCTTTCAGGCAGAGCTTTATTCCAAGAAGGATGTCTGAATAGACAAATTGCATTGTCTTATAGTGAAAATGCTTTTTATTTTTCCTCTCTTAGCCGCAAAGAAACTGGGTTCCAAATATGCAGGAAGCAAAAGAGGGACACAGTGGGGTTTCCGTTCCCAGAGCCTCACGAGGGATTCTCCTGCAAAAGATATAGATCTTGTTACAAAAAGAGTTCTTTCTGCGAGGCTGCTGAAAATCAATGAGCTCCGAAATGAACTGACTGAACTCCACATCAAACTAGATGAGCTGCAGAAGGAAAACAGGGCACTGAAGAGGCTTCAGCACAGGCAGGAGAAAGCCTTGAATAAGTTTGAAGATACAGAAAACGAAATCTCTCAGCTCCTTGCTCGGCACAACAATGAGATTAGAATATTAAGGGAGCGCCTACGAAAATCTCAAGAGAGAGAACGTGCAACTGAGAGACGTCTGAAGGATTCCGAAGATGAGCTGTACAGAACGAAAACAGCCTTACAGAAACTGAAAAAGCTGTCGGCAGATAAGCACCTTGCTGAAAGAGACGACCTGGCGAAGAAACTAGCCTATGCAGAGAGCAGGCTGGAGGACAGTGAAAAGAGAATTAAGGTGAGATGACTTTCTTTTTATAAGAAATAACCTGTACCAGAATTTCTTACCATAATGAGCTTCATGAATTATATTTTTTCACAGTTGTGGAGCAAATAAAAAAATAATTATTTTTTTTTTTAACACATAAGTAGCATCAAGTAAATTATTTCCAAGGCGTTTATGTAGTTACATACTTGGTAGCTGTGCATTCAAATTTCTATTTACAAATTAAGTATATTTTGTCAGAATATATGCTGTGTACTTGTGCTTTTAAGTGTTTTTGTAACTAATAATAACATTTCAAAAGTGCATGCAGCTAAAATAAAACTTTATGCAATCTAATTTATCCTCTTGGAGAAGAAGCATTTGTTTAAAATTTTCAGGGTAATTAGGAAACTGTATACTAAAATTCTAAAAAACATACCTATAGTAATTATTTTTCAAATCTGTGAACTGCATTCATGCAGTGTTTGATTGTCCACTATTCTGCACATCTGAGAGCTGAGCTGAACAAAATTACAGCAATTTTTTAATACCAAAATGAGCTTTAGAACATTTTACAGGTATCCATTTTAAGAGTTTTGTGTAATATATTTTAATTTTCTTCAGCAGAAATGTTTACATTTTTGTTAACATGCCAAAACATGTCTACATGGTAAACATGTCTAAAAACTAATTTTGAAATAATTGTGTTAACACTATTAAACTGTTGGTAGTTGTATGCAATAATATTTTTAGCTGAAATTATGTTTGTCATTAAAATGGTGTTAAAGTTTTAGTAATTACAGAGATAATGGATCTGGAAATCCAGAGGATTAATCTGGAAACTAAGCTTTCATAAAATAAATCCCAAAATACCAAGATATAAACTGCTGAGTTACCCAAATCACCTCACCCTGTAGTGTCACCATCTGGCCTCTGTAGTTTTATGATCGGATATTTCAGCATTTGCAGGACTGCATAACGTTAAAGTGAGTCATGCTCTAGAAAGGACGGGATTTTCTTCTGCTTTTTCCCTTCTCTCATTGTCACAGGTTCACTTAAAACAGCTATTGCAAGGCAAGGCTGTGGAAATGAAATCACAGTCACAAATTTCCTTCCAGTAGGAAGGTTAAAAATTATTTCTTTTCTTCTTCCTTCTCATCCTGCACTTTCAGGGAGCTGTTCTGTTTCTTAACCATCAGTTTGGGATTCACCTTAAGAGATCTGGAGGTCTGCTGTGCCAAGAGCCTTGCAGAAAGTAGCAAGGGTTCCCATTATGTCCTCAAATCACCTCTCAGTGCTCCAGAAGGATGAGCTGCAGCATCTGCAGGTGCTCTGTCTGCCCCCTCGAAGTTAGGATTAAGGGTTTAAGTGTATTCAGTGGTACAGCAACAGTGGAGCCGATATCTAAATCAAGGATGCATGTTTACTGTCATTTTATTTAAGTACCTTAACTAATAAAAGAGTACTTCAGTTATTAAAAAATAATATTTTGTTTTAATGGAAGGATCTGGAAAAAAATCTTGAATTAAGTGGTAGCAGTTTTCAACGAGAGTTACATTTGAAGAAAAAAAAGATGTATGAGGCTCAAGAAGAAAACAGAGTTCTCCAAGAAGAGCTTCATCAACTCAATCAGAAGCTGAAGGTAAAATGTGAAGCAATACAAGTTGCTAACCATGTTCTGGCATTTTATCTTTGGAAATAACCCTAATCAGGTTTGAATAGTTTACCAATGACTGCACTCTCTGATGTGTACTTAATTATATATCACTTGTGGGTTCTTTTTCTGCTTTAAATTGAAATGTTCTGTGCTCTGACCCTGCAGTGTTAATGTCTTGATGTTAATCATTATTGTTAGCACTAGGTAAGAAAAGCACGATCAAGTACATAGCCAAGTGTTGCGATTAAACCACAAGATCTACTGGAATATTAGGTTTTGAAGGCTTGATTTTTTAAAATGAGATCTGCAGGTACATGCAGTACTTTATGTTACTAGTGTACCTGCATTACAGTAGGTTTGTGTACAGATTAATTTCATGTCTGTGTGATAGCCACATGGGTTGCTAAATTGTGCAAAGGTTTATTTGCATCCCCCCACCCTGTCACTGCACAAATTCTAAATTTAAATATTGCAAATATTATGTTCTACCTAGTCATTTTATCTTTAGAAAAAAAAAATAAGACTTGAGCTAAAGTACTTAGTTTCTAGGAGAATTTCCTTGAAACTCCAAGTCTGAAACATCCATAATGGCAGTGCACCAGTTCACCCCCTTACTGGATATCAAACAAGTAGCAGTAGTGTTAGTAACTAAAAAACTTATTTGTGTAGAGTAAGTGTTTTACGCCTGATTTGTTAGTGGAGAGTTTGACATTTTGAAAATGTTTTATTTTCACTGCAGAGATGCTTTTTATTTTTTTTTTTTTTTCCTTCTAGGGTATTTTGCTAATGAGGTTTTTTTTTGGCGGGGGAGTTCTATCTGCTTTCTCATAGTGTAGGAAAAGTTAGCAATGTGATTATTGTCCTTAAAACATCAGACATAACTATTGATTGCTTTACTCTGTGTCTATTTACAACGTGTATTTTTAATTTAATTTACAGCTTTGCTAATAACTAGTAAATGAAGCTTTAGTAACTTATTTTGCTATACCTACCTTTTTAACTCACAGGAAAAAGAAAGAGAACTTGAAGCAAAAAATATATATGCTAATCGTATGTTGAAGCTGTCACCAAGAAAAGACATGGACATTATACAAAGAAGAAGAGGTAGTTTATATAAAACAATAAAGACATAGTGACACCTTTACATTCCTCTGCTAGGCTGTATCACTCATGCCATTGAGTGCTTTGACCCTACCACTGTTTTTTCAATAAAATTTTCTTTTTTGCACTGCTTTCAGCACAGCACTGGTTACAAAGAAGGGCACGTTGTTTGTTTGACTGTTCTGTAACTGAAGCAGAACCAAAACCCAGAATTTAATCAAACAGCATTCTTCACTCCTTTCATACCAGGTGTTTCTGGGTGAAGGAGGAGGGGAGGATTGTTTAGTAAATTCTCTAATCGATCATAGATAACGTGTACATGACAATAAATTACAGAGGCTTTAAAAATACATAACTTCACTGCTATTAATATTGTGGTGAGGTTTTTTATTTATCTTTTATTAATTCAAATTTACTGTCTGCCAGATGAGCTGCACTCCTTTTTTTCCTCAAAGAGTACATATGTCCCAGAACATAGTCTTCTAAAAGTGTCAGTGCAGGGATTTCTTCTGGTGTGACAAGGCAGCCCTCAAGCCTTATGCTACCCACATCAATACATGTGTGGATATATGTGTGTCTGTGTTTGTACTTAGCCTATTGTCACTGAATCAGTAGAATCTACTTGTCAGAAGAAGCAGGAATTTATGGGACTGTTTTAAATATTTAATGCCAGCATCTCAAACAGTTTGTCTGCTGATTTTATTATAGGTACTCTACTATTAGTCCATTTTAGGTACAGATTTTTTTTAATGTCGTTCCATAGAGATAAATCAATGTGTTTCAAAGATGCAAATAAGTGTATTCTAATTTTATGAGTTTGCTTCTCTACATGTAACTTACATGACAAGCAGGAAGATGAGCGAGATATTTTGTGGGGATTTTTTAACAAACATTCAGTATACTGTAATGACTTTGTCAGTAGCTCTAAGGTGGGTTTTTTGGTTTTTTTTTTCAGTAGAAGTTTTGCATCCAATTTTTTTTTAATTAGCTTTTACAGGTGCTGAAAACAGCTGTGAGAAACTTGTCAATTCTTTCAACTTCATCAGTCTTTTATGTTTGCTGTAAATCATTAAAAATTAGAGGTTGGTATATAGTGGGATATTTTCAAGTGAAAACATGTTTTGATTAATTTGTATTTTCTACAGCCAACAACCAAAATATTAAAAAAGCAGCACAGCTCACAAAAGGTGTACAGACTAGTGGATACTTCTCACCAGTAGACTTTCGTCCAGAATCGGAACTTGTCTGTGGTGACACAGTGAACAAGAAGGAAGGGATTCTTCCTAAAATAGTGAGTGCTATAAAAATTTGAGACTTGTTCCAGATAACTCACCTATCAGACTGATTGTTTAATGCAGAGCTTATATTTCAGAAAATATGTGTAAATATACAAATTAAATATATAGAAAATATTCTGATCTTTAAGTCTACCCTTGCAGAAATATCCTACTCCATTTTTGTGACACTTAGTTCATCCTATTCTATCTCTTCCTACTGATAACCATTATTAGCTCAGTTTGTTTCTTTTTCTACCCCTGTTATTACTTTAAAGTTCTTAAGACTTCATTTTGGTTTTCTCCATTTTTCGTTATTTCTAGTGCTTATCTGAGCAATCTGTTTTAACAGTGCTGGCTGCCTTGCTTGTCTTTTTGCTTTGCTCTTAGTTATGGTTTCTTTTACTTTCCAGATTTATTTCACAATGCATGAATCTAACACTTCCTCTTATTGTCATAGTACTGGTATTTCTTCTGTCGTTTTTCCAGCTTTGTGAATATGGTTGTATTTTTTTTGTTTTTCCATTTCCCTTTTTATTATAAAATAGTACCATTAGAAGTATTGCTAATACTTCTGTGACCTCAGGCTGAAATCGAAGAGATTTGTAAGGTATTACAAGTCAGAATGACACAGATTCTGGTACAAATTGTACACATTTTGTTTACATGAGGCTAGGACTATTTGTCAGATATAATGCTCTGATAATGGTCTTGACTGGCTTCCTGATAGGACTGAAGCTTTTTCACGGCTGTTTCATTCACGTGTTCTCTCTTCCAAAATCATTTCTGTAAGGATGGATGTAGGTTAATGTATGCATTCTTTCAGCGTATACTTCAGTGGGTGAGTTACAGAACTGCACGGTTAGTATAAGTGCAGCTCATGGAATCCAACTATATGGCATCTTACAAACCTCTCTAGTTTGTATATGGCTATTGCTTTATGTAACGTAAATTAGATTTGGGTAGCCTGTGCTTTCGTCAGTTTTCTAAGTCAAGCATTTTAAAAACTTGGCTGCCATCTCTTTATGAAGTTGGTTTTTTTTTTTTTTTAAATAAAATAGTGATAATCTTGTACATGAAGGGAAAATACTTGATTTTCTTTTGGCTAATAGTTATATTTTCTTTGTTCATTAAGTAGTAACTGTTTCTATTATTTCTTTTAGAAGTGTATTTTAATCTAGAAGCTTATTTTACTCTAAAATAAGCACTAGCTATAAAGTTAGCATCCCCATATTGGATTGCACTGTCTTTCTTTTCACTTCATTGTCACTGCTTTTCTGTGTTAGTGGTTTTTACTGCTGACATTAATATATTTTCTGCAGGTTCTTTTGTTTTAAATGTGTATATATACTCACCAGCTGAATTTTTCAGCCAAGATGAAACCTTCCTCTTTCACTGTTTGTTATGTAATACTCCATAACTTTAAGTACTTTTCAGTTTCATATTCATTTATTTTAGGAAAAAGAAATTCAAGACAAAGAGTGGAAAGAGCAAGCAGACCTCTTAAGACAAGACCAAGACAAGGAAAGGGAAGAGAAACGGAAACGTTTTCAGGAAATACAGGCTTTAGAGGAGAGGGTTCAAAAACTGCATGATGGTAAGGAAACAGGCGGCTGAAGGCTTGAAAATACACCATAGAACACTAATCAAGTGAGGCTGCTAGTTTCTTGTGAGAAGAGCAAAATGGTTTTGCAGAGATCACTGCAGTGGAAAATTATTTTCAGTTATATTATGCAAAGAGAATCAGAAAGAAATATGGGATATAGAGTAATCTGTATCCTGTACTCAGCTGTGACTAATTATGCAGCAGCAACAAATGCCGTCCAGTAAAAATATTGAAGCCTGAGAGATTTTGCTTTACAAAACAAGGATAACATAGCAGGTAAATGCTGATGTTATCTCTGACTTGCTAGATGTTACTGGGGTAGGCAGTGGATTTTTACTATTGTAAGACAAATCTGCTTTCCTTAACATGGCCTGTTTTTCCAGAACATATCTACTTCACTTGTATTATTTGAAATTGTAGTTTCTCTTTTCACTTGCAGTTATCTGAATATTTTGGTGTGGCTATTTGAGAAATGCCAGTTTCTATTGTTGTATTTTTATAATACTTTTTTACTCATTTTCACAACATCTTAATGATTTACATTCATAAATCTCTTCATATTCTAAAGTGTTTTAGATGGACTGCATTCTGTCATGTTAAAATACTCTTTCAGTGATTATAGTTAATGCACAGAAACACTCATTCTAGATTACAAGGAAGAATTCTAAAAATCTATAGCTGCTTTCAGAGGTAAATCCCGTGTAAAATCTGCTACCTCCACTGACATCAGTGCACAATTTACACAAGAATCTGCTCTTTTGAGTCTCTGAGATTATTCTGACCTCCTTTCCCATCTTATACTAGAAGCTGCTATATTCCCCACCTTACATACAGAAAAGTAACTCCTTACTTAACTTGGTATAATGTTATACTATTGAAAAAAATATATTAACTGAACTGCTGCAGTTATTGCTGTAAGCTTGATTGGAAGTACAATAGGTAACATGGAACTTTGTGAAAACATCAATCAGAAATTTGAATAAAATGGTCAAAGGGGAATGCCAGTATGTTGGAAGGGTCCCAGTAGTTGTATTCAACTTGTTGGCCAAACTCACATATGTCGTCTTGATAGAAAAATCTTTTGAAGAGAGAAATATTTGGGAAGCTTCCTTGTACACATAAGTATTTTCAGGTTCTGTCTAGATATTTATCACTGGTTTGCACCTTTGTTGTCCCTTTGTAGCTGTGCAAACTGACATTTGGTATTTGCACAGACCCGCTCATTGAGTTCTCAGAACACTTGTGTAAATGTGTTCCCTGTGTGCAGCAGATGCAGTGTGTTTTAAATCATTCACAACTTGAAACTGGTAATGACTGCTATGACTTTGTGGCCTGATAGCTTCGCAGGAGTAGTTCTCTTTGTGGGGGGAAAAAAACAAAAGCCAAACCAAAACTACGTATCCCAGAACTGTCCTGAAGTCAGTGATGCTGACAAATAAAAATAAAGTACTGTGCAAGGCAGAACTATTAAAAGAAGTGATGTTGTAGTCATTTTCATTCAAACCCAGGAAACAGGAACGCAGTTGGCAGAAATGAAATTCCTCTGAAAATTCTAAAACGTGGATAATGTCCTGATCCCTTTGGCAGATGACAGTAAACTTTTATATCTTAGCAAAGAACCTGGTGTGAATTTAGTTGTAATATTTGAAGAATTTATTTTTGCAGTAGGAAAACCACATTATGCATAGAGAGCATATTAAAAACTCAGTGGCTTTTATTTGCATTATTTTCAAAATATTCTTTTAAAGGCATTTTAAAACTAAAACATTTTAAATAATGTTTAAACATTTCCTGCAGAGTGGGAAAGGGAAGAATATGACAAAATGAAAAAAGAAAGCAGCTTTTTGTTGGATAAAGAAGAGAAGACAAAGATGGAGACAGAAATCCACAAACCAGAAGTAGAGAAAGAAAAC
>NW_010130567.1:7123-14478 GCF_000699245.1 Pterocles gutturalis | reverse complement strand
CGGCAAAAAAGAGAGCTCCTGCTTGCTAAAATGCAAGAAATTGATAGAGAAACTCAAAATGTGATGAGTGTGAAACCTGCTTCCCAAGCACCACTTATAGCAAGAAAATCTGATTCCCTGGCGAAAAAAGAAAAAACTAATCAATTCTTTGATATTCCCAGGAAGGTTACTAATGGCTTTCCTGTGGATGATAGCCAGGATGATGCCACAAGAGCACAATGGCAGAAGCCACGAAATGTAAGGACTGTAAATTTAGGTAGTGAGTTAACATTTGGTAGTTACGTACCTTCCTTTGGAAAAGGATCAGGGAGACCAAGTTGGCTTACTCAAAAAAGTGACAACTTAGAAGAAAATGTTAAGGAAAATGCAGATTTCAATAGTGAGAAAGAAAAGAAGTCCAATTTAATGGAAAAACTCTTTGGAAGCAGTACCAGTACCATCCTTCTCTCTAAAAATAATGATGCAACACCTTTTGACATAGATTGGGACTCTAGTAATGCTCTTCTTGTTGATAAAAAAAGTAAAGTCGAAGTAAAAGAAGACCATGAGCTTTTCGGTGAAGGAAGAAACCGAACCCGACGCCATTTGCAACACACTACAAGCAAGCCAGGAGTTAAGACCCTTGGTTCTTTAGAAGATGAGGTCGAAGAAGTAATCTTACAATGATCTTATTTTTTATATGTTTCATATGTAAATACTGAAAAAAATATTTTCAGGTGATATTTATTAGATACAGAATGGAAACATTTCAGGTATATGGTTAAGCCTTATGAAGGAATTATTTACACAAAGGGGTATACGTATAGAGGAAAGATGCACTTTGATAGAACAGTCTAACCTATATGCAGGAAATTTCTTCTCAAATGTAATATCCAAATACAGACCTTGGAAATCTGGCAGTGACTCTTTTTGGCAGAAAGACAGGGAAGGTGTCCTGAGGGACTTTGGTGGATGAGACAGGTGCTGGCTGGCCACTTTGTTAGTCAATGAGAGAAGACGCTTTTGCACCATCTGACTTGTGAAGCTGTGGCTCAGGGTCCCAGAGGCTCAGCAGTACGGAGCTGGTAGCGATGCCACAGGAATGGATGGACTTGCAGAGGCTTACGCGCGCTTGCACCCTTTGCCTACACTCACACACCCTTCAAGTGTCTTCTCCCTCTTACTCTCTTGCATACTCGCTCTCTTTCCCCCTCATCCTTCTCTCTCTCTCTTTTCCCCTTTGCTTGCTCTCACCTTCTCTATCTTGCCATCACTAAGTTTTTGAGATGTAATGATGGGTGATGGTGTGTTAAGTAATACTGATTGCAGGATGAGTTGGCTAAGAATGCCCCGTCAAAGCTTGTCGCAGCCCTGGCACTCAGGGCAGCTGCTAGATGAGCATCTCTTGGTAGCCAGCATAGGAAGTGTTGGGGTTTTTTTTACCTGTAGGCTGCTCACAGTGCACTGCTCTTCATTTTAAGCCTCAGAAATTTTCTTTCTCAGGCATTCTGAGAGCCTCTTTAACTGTATCAGGAGAGGGCATGTGTAACGTCTGTGTCATGAAATGGATAGGAGAGACATCCCTAGCACAAAGGCTCAGGTAGAAAGAGAAAATTCTACACTGCAATCATGTTATCTCAGAAGAACATCAACAGAAACACAATTAACTCAGGAACAGCTGATCTCTCTTCTGCGTAGGTTTTCTGTAGACCTTACTACCAAATTTGTCTAACTCATATATTCGGGTTGTATTTATTATGCCATTTTTTTTGTATTTTCTTAATTTTCTATGTGAAATTCCAATCATTACTAAGTTGTTTTTTAACCAAATGGTTTTATTAAATTACTTGTGTAAAAATCTTGTGTCTAGATCATCTTTAACATAACATTGTGACTTTTTATGTTATTTTTTTGATACGGGAGAGGAGTAGGGAGTGGGAGGGTTGACAGCAACGTTGCTAGTGATGTTATTGACTGTATGGTGCCATGTCCACAAATTAAAAAGGTGGGCAATGAAGGATTTAGTAGAGGCATTCCAGAAAATAAACTGAAGGTCATTCCTTACTAGAACAACAGATTTTAAAATGCCTTTCTGATATGCTCCCTATGAGCCTGATTCAAAACATACTAAAATCCAGAGAATAATTCTCATTATTTCAAGATGCTTTGAGTCAAGATTTCTCTGAACACAATGGCTCTTCTGAAAAGAAAGGCTGCTGTCTGTATCATGCAATAACTTTGTTCCTCCATTCAGAAAGAAAATTAGTCGCAGATCCGGACCCAGTGTGTGGGACCGTTCTCACTAGGCACCCTGGAGTGAAGAGCAACTCGCGTTCACCTGCTTACTTTGGTTATAATATGATTTATATGGTCTCACTTACATTGGTTATAATATTGCAGAATTTAGCTGGTTCATTTTGCTTGCAGATGATCTGAATATCAGGACAATCCTGACCTGTAACAGGGAATTTAACTGAGTTACTCCGCTGCAATGACTTGTCAGGGGGAATACAGCATTGTAGGAGGTAGGAGAAGTCTGGGGGTAGACACTGCGGGTGTTTGTGAGGGGATGGGTATTTGTCTTGACTTTCTTATCCTAACTGTGGATGATGGCTGCCCTTCTAGAAGAAGGTGCCTTGCTCCTGAAGATACTGCCGGAGTGGGCTGTTTATTTTTTCTTTCCTGTGGTTGAGGATTCTAAGGCATGAAACAATGATGTAGCTGCTGCGGTTTCTAAGGATCAGTATGGAGGGTTGGGTTTTGTTTCTTTGCAAGTCAATCCATTAACATCTGGCAAATTCTAACTAACATGTTGAAATGATGTGCCCTGCTGTTTCAATTACAAATGTATAATTTCTAAGCTGTTTCACATTATCATCCCTTTCTTAAGTTCACAAATGTTCACATCCTGTTAGCAGACTCTTCCTGAAGCAAATACTGTGGTGATTTGCACAAAAAAAGGTGCATCTGCATTGGTGAAATTAATCTGCTGGGAACAGTATCACAGAAATAGTTTCCCTTTCCCCCTCATTGCTCTCTGTCTCTACAGCTTATTCTCTTTCTTGCTACACTTCCAGTGTTGGAGTTACTTGTACGCACCTACCTTTGCTGTTCAAACCTATAAAGCCAGCGCTTTGAGAGGGAATCTTGTGTTTGGTGGGGGGAAAACCTTTGGGTCCTTCTAACATCTGTAAGCAGCGTTTCTGCTCCTGACTAACAGTTTTCTACTGACTGGAAGCAACTTTTGCAAGGTCTTAAAAGGGTCTATGGACCTTACAAGTTGTCACATTGATCCCCTGTAGTCCTCTTGAGCCCTGCTCTCAACTGCTGGACCCAGACAGTCTGCACGTTGCTTTTGCTGGTGGCAGTGTTTGATAGCACTTGATTGATTGCAGAAGAATCCATCTTTTGCAACAAAAAGTGGGTCACAAATGCTTTGATGATGATTTGATGTCTGTGGCCCATTGTGGATTCTGTTAGGTGTTCAGATTGTGTGGCTGTTACATCTCTTGTGTTCTGCTTTCCTTCTGAATCCCCAAAGGTGATGGGAGAAGTTCCTCCATTCTAACAGGGAGCCATGGTTGAAGCTTGATGAACTGTTCGGTGCAATATTCAGGCAGATGGTTACTGCCCCAGGGAAACTGGTCTTCCAGTTCTGATCCCCAAGAGAGCTGTCATCAAACAAAAGTATGTGAGGAGCACCTGGTGAACGTGGCCAGGTGTCAGGGCTCACCTGACAGAGAAAATGGGAAGTTTGAAGAATAAAGATTTTTCTCTTTGAGAGAGGAGATAAATGGTGGAGGGTGGGAGTAGTGTAGCAGATGTGTAATCCAGGAGAAGAGATGTTAGCTGTAGGAGAACTTGGGATGGCCTTCCCAACTCTGAACTGAAGCCTGAAGAACACTGCAGTGGTAAGAAAAGTGAACTGGGAAACGTATTGAATATTTTTCTCAGATCTGTGTTATCTTTGGGATAGCTAAAGAGTGGGAAAAAAAGTGATTTTTCAGAACCCTAATAAATCCTGTGTTTCTGATTTTCTTTCACTTGTTGCATACATGCCTGAAGAGTTGAATTGCAAAGCTGTAATGCTTCCAAAATGGGGACACCTGGAGAGGATGTGCTTAGGCTACTTGGTTCATTGCTGGTCCTGCAACAGAAGGTCTAATCCAGCTAGCCCAGAGCCTATTTGCACTGTCAAGAGATCTGAAAGAATATCTGAGTAGGAAGATCAGGAGTAAGAATTTGTTCAGGGAAACATCTTGGGGCAAATGGTTACAAGAGCATCAGCAGGGCTTTTGCTGATACTTGTGCTCTAGAGAGTGCTTCGGGTGAGCCTTTGCTATTCCAGAAAATAGTAAGAAATTCTGCATAGTGCTCTAAAGCAGAGACCAGCAAAAATCTGCACAGCAGAAACGAGCACCATCAGGAGAATCATGGAGCCAGTTGCAGGAAGGGAGGCTTGGTTCCCAGAGTTGCATAGCTTTGCTAAGCCTAACCTACTCTTGTTCCAAGATAGCAACTTTAAGCATAAGAGATGCCCCAGGTGACATTGCTCATTTATAAAATTCTCTTTTGTTGGATCATATTTAGCATGGTCTCCTGTTTCGAATTATCTCTTTGATTAGCTGCGAAGTTTTGATGTCTGCAGGAGAACAATTACATCAGTGTGCACTGTCAGCCGGGACTTGTGGCTGCTGGAGAGTTGCTAGGATACCTCTCTAAAAGGTACGATTCACTTGATTAACCACCAACCCAGTTTGCATGAGAAATATTTTTCCTATCTTCGTTTTGGGCTGGCATCAGCTGTGCATCAGATGTGCATTTGTGTTTAGAGCAAACTACAGGTTGATTGTCATGTGTGTCTTTTGCCTGCTTTTGATATGCAAAAAAACTCTGTGCTCCACAGCAAAGAATCCAGAGCAACTACAGTAGCTATTCCAGTAATCTGTAGGATGAGTATTGCTTCCAGAGGGGAACATCAGCTAGAAGGAACCACGGGAAGGTTTGACTTTGGATACGCATTTCTGGCTTAACTCTATCTGTGAAGCTGCAAGGGAAATTTTCATCTCCTGTGTATTATTTTCTTTCCCTGCACTGAGCAGGGGGCTGGACCAGGTGACCCACTAAGGTCCCAACTGAAACTACTCGATGATTCTGTCATCCTTGCCATGTCCCACTGATATTAATGCTCCCTTCCAGCAGAAATCCTTTGTCCAAAGCTTCTTTGTCCTGCACAAAGTTGTCTCAGACACCTCCCGTGTGTCCATCTGTTCTTGAACATGATAGCATTATATTCAGGACACGAATCCTAACTCAGCTCTCTCTCTCCCTCCCCAATAGCTGCTTCGTGCATGCCCATCTAATACCCTTTTTTCTCCATCTTCCTGTTTCCTGTTTTGGGCAAACTTTGTCTTCAGGACCTTCTGCTGTAATTTCTCCGTTGCTGTCATTTCTCTCAATCTTCCCTTGTCCCACAGCTGTCTTTTTACTTTCCTAAACTCCTCGTGCTGCTTCCGCTGTGTCTTTCCTCTTGATGGACCATCATTGATTCATTCATTCATTCTGGCTGAACAGTCTTCCTTTTTTCCTCTCAGCCCCACAGTTCTCTTCTGCCTAAATTACCTTTATCTCCTCTTCTCTCCCAGTTTCTTTCCTCACTCTGGAGCTCTCTGCCGACCATGTTGTGCTGTTTCTTCTCACCTGTGGGCGGAAGTAATGTCGAAGAGGGTAGGAAAGGGGAGGTGATCTTATTTTGAAACTGATTTCGCTTGTACTCACACACTGGCTTCTGCTGTGCAGATTTTTGCTGGTCTCTGCTTTAGAGCACTATGCAGAACACATCCTTTCTGACCTTCTCTCAGCTGCCAAGGGCTCCAGCCTGTTCACCTTTCCACCATCTCCCTGAAGGGCTTTGGTCTTTGCTTGAGTCTGGGCATAGGCCACCCCTTCTGTTCCAAGGAACCTGGAAAGCCGCACGTTGCTGTGCTGGGGTCTTGATGCCCTGCTAATGTGTGTGTCACAGCCCTTCTGCTGGTCCTCCTGCTTCACCCTCATCCCAGACCTGCCCAGGCATTCTCCGTTCAGGTCTTGTTTCCATCGCTGTAGCTATGCCGCGATACATCAGGAGTCTGTCAGACTCGGTCTGTGTGCTGCCGTGTTTTGCAAAGCTTCTAATGAGCTGTTAGCTTCACAGTTTGCTGCTTAATAATTCTCATGGTAGCAAGGACGGATAACCCAGGTGCTGTGCTTCACTACAGATCAGTTAATTACGAGCACTCAGCGTGAAGAAATCGCATTTGGATTGGCAAAGGGCACAAACTGAACTTGTGTACCTGACCCACCTCTTGCTGGAAAGCTGACTCTGGCTTTGAATTCTCCGTTGAACCAAGCACCCGAGCCCTCGGGAATGGTTCTTATTTACCTAGCAAGCGTTTGTTTGCTTGGCACACCGCTTTCCTTGACTCATAACCCCTCGGGAATGGTTCTTATTTACCTAGCAAGTGTTTGTTTGCTTGGTACACCGCTTTCCTTGACTCATAACCCGTTGTACAGAGTAACATCGCTTGGGTTTCAGAGACGCTTTTGTCTCAATGTGCTTTCTAAGCCCATTGGCCTCACGCCACCCATGGGGAAACCCTGAGGAAATGAGGGTTACAAAAGGCCTTCTCCCAGTGGCGCTGCTTGGTGATGGACATCAGACGAGAAATTTCCACATCTGCACTCGTTATAAGGCACCGCCCCATTCTCGTGTGTATATCGGCATCCTCTACGCACATCTCAGGTGCTCCAATGACAAAGGCATTCAACCAGTCTTCAGTCCTGGAATGAATGTGTCATTTCTTCTATTGAAAAAATGCAGAAATGTAGGCTGAAGATGTTCCCAAGAATATTCTAATGTCTTCTAAAAATCCTGTGTCTTTGATTTTTGTTTGTTTGTTTGTTTCTAGTGAATACCCCACATGTGCTGGCTCATGGATGTAACTTTCATAAGCAAAGGCTGTAACTCTGTTTTAACTGAGAAATCACAGCATCCACATGATACTGTACCTCCAATCCAGAGAAAAAAGCACAGTTAAAGCATGAGCAACACTTACAGCATTCACTAGAAATATTTAATTCTAAGCAATATTCTTATCTTTGTGTTCTTCTCAGTTATAAATTACACTCTGAGATCTAGAGTTCCTCCAAAACCTAATCGAGTAAATCCTCATTTTAACGAGCGGCAATCACAAAACCTGGGAATCATTGTCTTGACTTTCTGAGCAGCAAACCATTGCAGCGCCTATTGAATTCAATGCAAGATTTATCTTCTTGGGCAGCAGAGTGTTGTCCCAAAATGATGTATACAGCTGCGTAGGACCTGCACCATCCGTACA
>NW_010130567.1:0-7111 GCF_000699245.1 Pterocles gutturalis | reverse complement strand
TTTCCCTCCTTTGGCCAAATGACGTTCTTTGGCTGCTGCGATCAGACAGAGCTCGACTGAAAGTCTGAAACAAAGCATGTGTTATTGTTTGCAGTACTTCCTATTTCTTGAAAGATAATATGTTGAATTTTATAAGCAAATCGCAGAATAATTGCAGACCCCTGTTGGCTAAGGCTGAGACAAAACACTGCTCAAAGAGCCCTGGTTCCGCTGGGGTGCTTGGGTATTCACAGGATTCATTCCCGAGCAGCTTTTGTAATTGCCCTCTATGTACCTGCTGCTGTTTTGTGCTATTTAGCTCAGGATAAAGTTCTATGAAATATATCACGGCCCATTTTCACACGTGCACACTGGCTTGCTAGTTTGATGCAGCTTTCTTTCCTGAGCCATGATCTGAGGTCTTGCTCCCACCAGCATTTACGTACGTTTTGTGACCGCCTTACCCTAGACAATAAATGTTTCAAAAAACCTGAACTTTGCACAGGCTATCTTTCCCAAATTCAGAAGGGATATTAAGGACTCCATATTTTGTAATTTTATTGATTAATTAGATTATTGCTCAGAAACAGGTGATGGATTGTTCAGCAGCTGTACGGGCAGTGGCTCCAACAGCTGTCCAGAGCTCCAAGTATGACGTGAGTTTCCTTTAGAGGGCACCCTTGACTTCCCTGAAGTCTACCTGAATGTCTGTACTTGCTGTTCGTGAGGCTTGTGAGCCACTTCTGGACATCTGAGGTCCATTTGAGTATTTTTTGGTCCAAATATTTGTGATGGTGTGGGCTAGGGCACATTATCTACTGTATGCAAATATTTGACATAAAATACACCTTGCAATAGACTTCTCAGGCCTTGGCTGTGATTATTTTCTTAGTCATCAAGCAAAATGTTGGAAGGAACATACACTCCAGGATGCTGAACTGTGTCTTCCAATAAAGGGCTTAGGAGGACTGGAAGGCTCGGCTTCCAGCCGTAGAGGCCAGCACGCAGGGAGCCCTCACTTCCACTGTGTGGTCTCGGAGATGCGTGTTCTGCCATCCTGTGTGACTGCATCTAGAGAGATACACTGGCTTCTCCTTCTCGATGACTTTATCTGTTTTCCAGCAGAAGTGGTGTTTCTGCAGCCAGATCGATCACTCCATCTCTTTCTCTCTCACTCTCTTTTTCTTTTTTTTCTTTTGTATGCTATACCCCAGCTGGGCAGGATGCAGCTGTGTGGTCGTCTTGCTCAGTAAAGGGATGCTGAAAGGGTGCAGCTTCAGGAGGTCAATGGGTGATATGAGGTATTTTCTAGAATGAAGAAAGTTGCCTTTAGATTTCTTATTCTTTTTTTCTGCTTTTTTTTTTTAATTTTTAGTAAAGACGCACAGACGCCAGGGAAGTCTAGAAAGTGCCTACCGTAGTCTCCCAGCTTGAGGCAATGCACGGTTCAAGGGAAGTCCACAGTGATGTAAGCACAATAATTGTCTAAATAAATGTCTGCACTGCAACAAAAAAAATGAGCTTAATTTTAGAATTGAGCCCTCAAAAGGATGTGTTTCATTGGCCAGGTAATTATTGTAATTTCATGGAGACGGAGGAACATCCAACAAAAGTGGTCGTTCAGACACTTACTTTCTCTCTCACTCCTTGTTACGATTGCTTACACGCTCTTCTGTGCAATTGCATCAACGTCGTCCTGATAATACGGGTTGATATTTTATATTTAAGTGGTTAATTAGCTGCAGAGCTGCAGCAAGCCCGTCTCTGACATTGCAGATGACTGGGGACTGGTTAGTGCACTTGCAGCCCCTGAACGAAATCTTTGCGCATTCTCATACCGTTCTCTTCTTTCAGTGGCTTAGAAGGTACCTACAGCCTACAGCTGCTGACTGGCACAGGTGGAGTAGGAGGACTGGGTTGAAGAAGGATGAAGGAAAGCTCAGATGAGGGTGGAAAATCCATCCTTTGATGGCTTCCAAAGGATTTTTGCAGGCACTGTGAAGCAGTTGTAGGGCAGCAGCAATAGCTGGAAGGCAGAATCTCACCAACCCATCACTTATATCTTTTTCCATCTCTGCCACAGCATATGAAGCCTCCTGTAGGGACTTGATATTCAGGAAACTCAACATAAACTTACCTGGTGTTAGTGGGATTCACTGGTATGCATCAATCCCCAAAAACTTGCACCTTCACTATTACAATGCATTGAAACTGTGAAATCTCTTCTACGATGTTATAAAATGTCTAGTTACATCAGCAGAACCAAGTTGGAAGAAAATGTGGTTCTCCCAAACTTCTAGTTTATTTGGGTACTCCTCTATGGCAGGTGTGTTTGCATCTCCGTGATCCTAAACCTCAGAGAACTGCATTTCATTTCAGGGCTGCTGAGTCTCTGCAAATCCCATGAGATTTTTAGCTTTGATTTTAAAAATCCAGGGTGTTTTTCTCCTATGATGGTGGAGAAAACCTTAAAAGTTAGAAGCTAGAGATCTCAAAGAAAAATAGGAACGTGAAGAGATATGGCAAGACACTAAAAATGTGCTTTCTTAGTGAGGATTCCCTAGGTACGCTTATGTTTGAGACAAGTCAGCTAACTTGTTTTATCATTTATTATTTTAGTGACGATTCAGCAGAAATATTATCTACAATAATTGAAAATTCCTATATATACATATATTTCATATATTGGATTGCCATTTATGCATTTATCAACCAAAGCTATGACATGGCCAAAAAGGTACAGAGTTGCTTTGGAAAAAATCTGGTTTTCCTATTTTCTTATTGATATTGATTGTATGTCTCTCTTCCCATTTGTTTAGTTATGTAATCCCATATCTGCTCTTTTGTTATACTTACTGGAACTGATATTAGGTTGTCCTGTTTTCAGCTGGGACAGAGTTAACTTTCTTCGTAGTAGCTAGTAAGAGGCTATAGGTTGACAGAAGAATGGTTCATTTTCTAATCCTTTTAATGCCTTTTCTATTCTTGTACATAGCTACATTTTTTTTCTTCCTGCTTCTCTTACTAAACGCACTTTTAAACGCCAAAACAACATATGTCAAAAGATAGTTGCTGTTGGCATAAACCAGCATATTGCCTTCTTTTCGGTTTGTGACAGGGTGAGACTACCAAAATGTTTTTTCTATAATCAGACATGAAAATGTGAGAGAAGCCTCCAGAACAGAGCTATATGTGTTTGTATACCAAGCCCATCTATTTCCAGGGAGCACCCTTGAGCGATGAGACTTCCCTTTGCTTCTCTTCATCTCGTGGGTACGGTCACTGCCGCTGTGCTTTTACACTGATGCTTCTCCACCTTGACATACTCTTCTTTCTTCATTAATTTCAGGTGACTGCTGCTCTTGTCTCTGTTCTCAGCATCCTCTGTTTTTATTTATGGAGTTAATACAGAAGGTTGGTTTGCTCTCTTGAGACTGACTTTGTTAATCCTGGCAAGACCCCATCTGTTTATCGGAGAAAATGGTTGGGATCTCATTGCTTTTCTCATCAACCCACAGTGAGGTTTTCCTTTCACATATAAATGCCTCAGACCTGATAAAACTGAAGCTAGAGATAGGCAGGAAACCGTTTCCCCTTGCTGCAAAGTTATTTCAGATTTCAAAAGCTCTCCTGGGACAAACCCAAGACTCTTTCAGGTATTTTATGTTCACGCACAGGCTGAGAGACCTGGAGGTGGTTTGGTGTATGGCACACGCGTTTGGACTCTGCAGCCCTCACCCAGGGTGTGAGCTTGGTCATTCTGCTGCAACGCCCGTGTGGCAGCTCTATGGAGAAGGAGCACACGGCAAGTTTAGGTCTCTGTCCGTAGGCTGTAGAAGAATGTCAGGTGTCTGAGCTTCTTCAGTTGATGGATACCAATGGAGCCAGTTCAGCTCACTCTGCGGAAGGTGCCTCGTGCCAGGTCAGCCGGGCTGTGTTGATCAGCTGCTTGATACAGTCACCTGCGCGTTTACCCTTGAAATGCCGTATGTCACCCTCTTGGCCGCCCAGTTTTGCAAGGGTGCACACCTCTCATATCTCCTGTTTCATGTCCACTAGCCCTGTGTAACCCTTGTATTAAAGAAACAGCCCCAAATGGCATGGGGCTGGGCCTTCAACCTCAACCTGTTGGCATTATATCATGTGGGTCACTGGTGAAGAGAGGAGCTGCTGGGATGTATTGTGCTGGCCAACAGGAGGCACAAATTAGAATTACACTTGGAGGCATGTCATTAAGTTTCAACAAACAGGTTTGCTGGAGAAGTCATGCTTCCTATGAGATCACTAAGGCCAACACTGACCATAAACTGTTTAAAAGACCAGAATAAGGGACTACTCAAGGTCTTCAGCTGAGAATGCTTAGTGCTGTGTTTTGTTGTTCCTTTGTTTCTTATTCTCCTACTTAATAGCGAATTTTTTTCTGAGTGCCAGGAAAGTTTCTGGTTATGGAAACCTACTTTCAGGACTGTTGGAGAAAGAGGATCTGTCTAATACCTACAGAGAGACCTGAAGGGCTCCAAGCTTTTTGATGGCTGCAACATAAATGGATGGTTAACTCGTGACAAAAGCATGCCACACGAGACTCCAAGAAGCTGCGTTCAAGTGAGTGTTGGTCTTTACCTCAGATATTGTTGGTTTGTTTCTTTTCATGGCAGCTATGTACACTGCTTCTAAAAAGAATTCTTTTTCCTATGCCATCAGCCTGCACCCTGGGTCTAATTCAAAGACCGTGAAGTCAATGGAGATTATTCTAAGCAAAGATAAAAAAGTATTCCCTAGAAGCAGGGTAGCACTTGTGATATTTTGTTATATTTTGTTATTTTTTACTTCATCCGAATGCGAAGGCATAAAAACCACAGCTTCTGTTTTCTGAAAATGTGATTAGTCTTCATCTTCCAGAGATTAGAAAGCAGTGCCCAGAGCCTGCATACTCTGCTCCAAAATGTTTGCCTTCTTGGAACAAGAAATACCTTGTCAAAATCCCATCTTTCATAATGGAATTTACTACTTCTTGGTGGAGAAGGATGCTTTCAGCAGCAGTATGGTGCACTAACAAGGCAGGAATCAATTTGCATTTCAATCATGGGGGAGCCAAAGCCATCCTCTGGTGTGAGTGCTTTTGCGTTACCTGAACCCACAGTCGCTGGACGGATCCCAGCAGATCCGTGACACTTGATTTTACTATGGCATCCCTTGAGTGCTCAGCCTCCGTAAAAATAAAGAAATTCTTCTGAAACTGTACTAAATTCATTACCAATGAATCTTCTTTCACTGTATGAAATTCTAAATAAGAAGACAGGTTTATTTTAAGCTTTTAACAGACTACTGTAGTTACTTGTGTCTATCAGGCAAGAGGCGTGGTTGCTAAGAAAATCTTTGGCATGTTTCCATGGGACTTGTGTGTTATTGACAGAAAAAGTACCAAATGATAGGAAGTGCATCTGCTAATCTGAATGGTGAAACAATAACCCAATAGAATTATTTTCTGCCTAACTTTTGAGATAATGCAAGCCTAGGCCAAAAATAACATACTTCCTATCAATTTACAGAGTAGATATTTGGCTTTGGAGACCTGATTTAGATTTTTAAAATACATTTAAACCCTATTTCTATGTGGATAGGACATATGGAGGTCTGGTTGTCAGGGGCTGCCAGAGGTTCCTAGGATGAGCTCAGAGCTAAAATAGGTGTCCAATACATCAGTTATCTGCAGAAAGACCCAGTGTGCTTGTTACTTGAAATTTCGGTTGCATTTACATGGGGTGTTCTTCAGTGAACCAGTGTCTGCCATGGAACCCCCAGAGCTTTCTCCATAGTTTTTCCAGATGTCCCAGTTGCGTTGGTCCTGAAGAGGGGGAGAAAGGATGGTCTGAGATGGGGAGAGAAGACAGCATGGGACCTGCTTTAAAAAGCCTTGCTGCTGCTTGCCTCAGGAACAGACACAGCAGCAGGCATCCAGGGCTTTAGCGGAATTAAGTCTGCCTAGAGGAACAGATGTCTAGTTCTGGGTCACAGCCTGGCGCTCAAAATGTTGCCGGGGAAGTTCTGCCGGGTACCAAGTGGACGCAGCCAGCAGCAGAGGCAACCAGGATTCCTGCATGGACCAGGGTTTAAACACCGGCTGATCATGAAAACCATACTTACTCCACTGTGAAACTTCTGTTTTTGGTATTTAAATATCAACTGGAGTAACCTGACAATCAAGAATCAAGCAAGGGGATTGGACCCTATCCTATGTGATTTTAGCGGCTCTGTGCGTAGACCCTTGTCTGTGCTCCTTTAGCAGTCCATGATCCCAGAAGTTATGGTTTTGGAAAGGGAATGAGTCCCACAGGTCTACAGGCCAGATAAACAGGGGGTGTGTTGCGGGAGGATATATGGTTTAGCAGAGCTCAGTGAAGCAGTGAGGTGGCCATGGAGCCTACTCAGAAAATAAAGTTTCCAGGCACACTGAGAACATTGATCTACAGCGCAAGGCTCAGAAAATCCTGTGGAAAGGGAATGATTCTCTGAGATTGTAATTTTAATTTGCTTTCTTTAATTCATTTTGGGTTTTGGTACCATTTTTTATGCCTAGACAAGGAAAATCAACCCTACAGCTGAAGCCTACAGGCACCTATGGCACATGTATTGCTCGGCAGTTGCCTCTTACAGTGTTTATTTTCCTAGTGAGAGAAATCTTGATTTTTGGTTCTGGCTCATTTAAATGATTCTTATTTATTTCAGTTTAAACACAGGAGGATTTTGTAGGCTGAGGAACAGGTTCCTGCCTCTGATTACCGTTGAGCTGATTAAGCAGCAAAACATCACTGGACAATGTGGGAATCTTACTGGAGATAAGAAAATTGCGACTATAAGACTGTTACAATTCAGTAATAGCACTGGAGAGAATCATTCATTTGCTGTGTGAGATAAGCAGTCAGGTTTTTTTTCTGTTTTCTTTCTGCTTCTATTATTTTACCCACTCTTATTTTGGGCTAGTCCTCCTAGGCTCTTGGTCCCTCATTCTTCCCTTTCTGCAGAACAACAAGGAATTATGCTGGAATGCCAGAGGAACACATGCAGTGCTTTATAAATACCTAACAAGCTCTATTTTTTGCTAGGAGGCAGAATGGACTTTATATATATATAT
>NW_010130566.1:8044-8474 GCF_000699245.1 Pterocles gutturalis | reverse complement strand
CGAGCATCCCACCCAGCCTCGAGCATCCCCAGCACCCAAACCCCCCGCAAACACAAGGAGGGGTTGTTGGAAGCCAGGAGATGAAGCAGCTTCCAGGACAAAGGCCCACGAGTGGCGGCATCCGCACCATCCCTGGGAAGCCAACCAAGACCTTCCCGAGGAAGGGGAGCAGGGCTGGCTCCTGCTGATGGGCTGCGGAGCTGCACGGCTCGGGGAGAGCAGCCCTGTGCTTAGGGACAGGACCAGCATTTTGGGAACACACACAGCACCGGGGAGGGTCTCTGTCACTGGTGGAGGAGGTGGGCAGAGGAAGGAGAATGGGAACACGCAGGATTCAAAGGGCTCTGTCCCAGGAGGGTGCACAGAGGTACCACAGCAATGGGCACAAGGTGACACTGCAGAAATCTCGGATGTGCCAACTGCAAAAGAT
>NW_010130566.1:4066-8015 GCF_000699245.1 Pterocles gutturalis | reverse complement strand
AAAGTCACCAAAGCCTCCTAGGGTCCCCTTTGTGCTTCAATATTTCCACAGTGCCCTTCATCCTGGGGCACACAAAGGCACTGCAGGGTACCGCAGACATCCCCCTCAGCTTTGGATATTGTCTTTGTCCCTGTCCCCAACTGGTGCTTCCAGAGGACAGAGCACACTGTACCCTGCAGCGCCTGGACGCTCACCGGGAGAGGAGCACCAGGCTGGTGCTGCCGCTCAGAGCTGTCACCCTGACGCCCTCCAGGGCCATCCTGGTGTCCTGGTTTCAGCTGGGACAGAGTTCACTTTCCTCCCAGCAGCAGTGTCAGGCTGGTTTGGGTTTGTGCTGGGGAGAAGCTGATCACACACTGATGGGCAGAGCTGCTGCCAGGACACTCTCTCTGCTGTGCCCGTGTCTGCAGGGGCAGGAGGAGCTGGGCGGGAGCACAGCCCCAGGGACCACCCCAGGATTCGACCTCAGGGTTAGGGCTGAGACCAAACTGGCCGATGGTCTGTTCCATCCCATGCCCGGCATGGCCAGGGGAGAGGTGAGGATATGTCCAGAAGCTCTCTCTCTTGCTCCAGCTTGTCTCCCTCCAGGTCTCCCCTCTCTCAGGGTTGTCTCGGTCTCTCAGACACTCGGGCTCTTATCTCCCTTTTCCAGGATTGTGGTTTCGGGACTCTCCCTGCTCCAGGATTGTTGTCCGGGAACGGGCTGAGCCTTGGTCATGGGGTGGTGAGCAGTGTCCCTGTGTGTCACTCATTTGTATATATGTGCATATATTACTATTATCATCATGATTATTTCCAATATTATAGCAGTTTAGTTATTAAATTATTCTTATCTCACCCCACGAGTCTCTTTTCCCTTCACCCCTTTAACTCTCTCTCCCATCCCCAGAAGGCAGGAGGGTGAGCGAGCAGCTGCGTGGTGTAAAAACAACAACCCGGGCAGAGCCTTGGATCCGTCTCCTTTCCCGGTCCCCCACACATCTCTCCTTCACCATCAAATCCAGCACGAGATTTCCCTGGAGGAACCACAGCACCCATCTGGCAGCACGCATCCCATGGGCACCCACCGAGACACGGCCCCGCACTCGGGCGTGCCATCCACACCCAGGGTGGGCACAGCGGGGTGGTGGCTTTTCCACAGCTCAGCCTGGCCTCCGCCACCGATTCCCAGTTCGGGAGCTGCTGGCTCTCTCCAGGCACGCATCTGCGCTCTCCCCACGAGCATCCCGGCAGCCTCTCCCGGGCTGGGCGAGCTGCTGCACGCCGATGGGAACCACCTCACCACAGCAGCTGGTGATCTGATCACTAATGAGTCTGGTCTGTAATGACAATTTATCCTATACTATGTTTTATAAATCTACCAGGAGCAGAAGTCAACCACGCCAGCTCAGATTTCATCACCGGCACCAGCCAGGCAACAACCACCACTAAATATGTAAAAAAATACCATTATCTCTGCGGGACTCAAGGGGACAAACCAAATTTGGGATTTTTCTGCTTGCAGACACGAGCAATGCTTCCCGAAGGTAATTTTATCTGTTTCCAAAGGCTGCAGAAACTGTGCCAAGCAGGAGGAGGCATCTCTGCCCATCCCTGGGAAGCATTTAACCCCCAAATCCCTCCTTCTCCCAGATCCCAGCCTGGGGATTTTGCCCATCACTCAACGCAGGGTCGGCACTGCCCGGTGCCAGACGGGCTCCATCCTTTGCCGGGGCATTGCTCCCAGCCCATCGCTACCCCGTTATCGAGGCTGCGGCAATGATCAGCTCGAGGCTGGAGGCACGAACACAGCATGGCCCATTTTTGTATCTCTGTGCAGAATTACATAAATGCCTCAAAGCCCAGGAAAAAGGGGGAAGGCACCAGGGTCAGACTTTCGACGGGATCGTAAGGCTGGAGGGTGGTGGTGCAGCCACCGGGGAGTGATGTGCAACGCCGTCTCGGAGTGAAAGCCTGCCCAGCGCCGAGCATGGAAAACTAGTGACACCTCCCTCCATCCCCAGTAAGCACCGGCACTGCCTCCGCACCGCAGCCCCGGTGCCCAGGACACGCGGACACCTGGAGCAATTCATGCTTCTGTGACTCTCCGGAAAATTAAAATATCTCAAGCGACGTAATTTGCTGTCATTAGCTCCAGTCAAAGCACGGGAAGAAGGAAACACAATGCCGCAGCTACAATCACATCAGAGCAAGTCGAAGCAGAAACGATCACACAAAGCACCCAACAGGCTCCCTGCCATCCCAGCAGGAGAACGCACCGACACCAGCTCCTGAGATGGGCTTCCAGCCCCCAGCAGATGCTGAAACACCTCCCAGCGCTGAAACTCTCCGTTCCTTACCACCTGCGCAGCACCAGCACAGCACGGGCAGGACCAGCCAAGTCCCTGGAAACTCTTGGGACCTCGCTTCACTCCCTGGAGGAGTTTTTATTTGACTGTCAAGATGGTTACTTGTGAAATTCTGGCTCCAGGAAAGGCAGGAGGCTGAATGAGGTCTTGGCTTCACCTACGGGTGCAGCGCTGGGAAAAGCATCCCAAAAGGGCCAGGAAAAAGCAAAACCGCAGCCCCATGGGGACCACCAGCACAAAGAGAAGAGCAGCGTGTATGCTTCTGATAATTTTTTAAATTACCCTCGTGATTCCTCCCCTCTGCCCTTCTCCGCCTGCCCCACACACAGACTCCAGCATCCTCCAGCGCCGGGCTGCCGGCAGCACGCTCCCCTCCATCCCAGGACAGGTCAGCGTGAGGACCGGCATCACCCTTCCCCGTTCTCCCCGGAGCCCGAGGGCAAGCTGCCCAAAGCCAAACCAAGCAGAAACGCAAATCCATCCTTCTCCTCAAGCAACCAGCCGCCTCTCAGATCTGCACCAGCTTCGGTCCAGCAGCTTGCTCGGGAGAGCAGCGCCGGATCGGAGGGGAGAAGCCCCGCGTCCACACGGCGTTCCCCCAGCTCTCCAGCCGGTTACAGCCACCGCAATGGGAATGCCCCCTGCCTGCCCCTGCGGCACAGTCGGGAGGATGGGGACAGCCCCTGGACAGCCCTGGGAAATCCCATCACGTGCAGGATGGTCCCAGGGAAGCCGCTTTGCTGCAGCAGCATGAGACCCACCACCTCCTGCGGTTAGTGCTGAAGATTATTTGTAAAGAGCTGGAGGAGAGAGGGGCAGCGACATTTATTCTCATGCTGAAGATAAGGGATTTGCTCATGCTGAAAGGTGACACGGCCACAAGCCATCGCCTGGAGGCCTTCGCTTGGAGCATGGCCAAACGCCGCGGCGCTGGGATCCTGCCCTTCTCCGAGCCTTTCATCAACTCAGCTAGGGGAAAAAAAATGGATTTTGCTTTGCTAAGGCTGGTAGAACACCTTGAAGGTCAGGAAATACCCACAGAGAGAGACTCTGCCCAGGGCTCCTCATTCGAGGCCAAGGACCGGGGGCGATGGGCAAACCTGCAACCAGCCGGGGACACGCAGACCCGCACCACCGGGGACTCCGGCAGCGCCCGGGCGTGGGGCTTCGTGATTGCAATGACTCAAGATCACAAATCCGCTTGGAAGGCAGATAAACTTATACTCCTAAAGGCTTGGGAGGAGGAAACCACAACTCCCAACTATTTTTTCCACCCCTGGCGATGGCCGTTGGGTTCAACTCAGAAGAGACAAAGGGCAAAGCTGTTCCTCGCCGAGACCCAGCACGGACCCAGCACACCAGGGACACCTGCGAGGCTTTGCTGCAAACTCCGCAACGCACAAAATGAAAAATGGATGTGGCATCCCTCGCTGGCCTGGGAGAGCTGGCAGGGCCAGGACTGCACGAGGGCGATGGCCCAAAGCATCAGATGCCCCAGCGCTGCCCAGCAGCCGCCGGCCACAAAGTCTTCCAGCACAGCGAGCGCATCCCAACCCAAGGTGAGTTTTCACGGCGGCTCCCAAGAGGGGGTTCCGACACAG
>NW_010130566.1:3662-4008 GCF_000699245.1 Pterocles gutturalis | reverse complement strand
TGCCGCCCTTACACCCTTCACCAGTTTGGCCCTTCGGGATCCTCAGCTCCCAGCCCCAGCTGCCTCCCAGCAGCTCCTAAATCACATCAAACCTCAGACCAGCACCTGCAAGCCAGGCAGGGCTGGGGCGGGCTGGGGACCACGTGCAAAAAAAGCAAAACAACTCCCTTCTCACAGGGAAGTTCAAGGACACAAAGACCATTTTAACACACGTCCCCAACCGTGCCACCCTCCAGCGCAGCCCCCAGGACACCCTGTCCCTGCAGAGGGAGGGGCTCTGCGATGGCTTCCCCTCCTCCCTGAAGGACCGCGGTACTTCTCCCTGACCCTCATCCCTCTCGGCACC
>NW_010130566.1:300-3550 GCF_000699245.1 Pterocles gutturalis | reverse complement strand
GGGATGCGGGTGCCCCCAGATGCCCCCGGGGAGCAGCACGTCGCTGGCGCGTGAGCTTCACCTCGGCTCACCCTGCTGCTCAACACCAGACAGGTTTAGAGCAGGAGACATCATTTAGTAAGATTTTTTGTGTCGCTGTTCTACAGTGAACAAAAGCTAACCAAGAGAATAAACGTAAAAGGCTGGCGGCAAACATTCGGCAACAAATTGCCTCCACGCTTGCTCGGGCTCCTCTGGCTCCGGTACCTCAGACGGGTCAGCCTGGCTTTTGCAGCATCCTCAAGGTCTCCTGCCCTTCCCACGACTTGAATCTGTGCCGTAGTTTTACACAACAGCCGCTCGCTCACCCTCCCCCTTCCACCTCCCGGGGATGGCAGAGAGAATTAAAGGGGTGAAGGGGAAAAAAACACTTGTGGGGTGAGATAAGAACAATCGAATAATAAAACTGCAATAATATTGGAAATAATAATAATGCTGCAGTAGCTCCAGGGAAATCTCGTGCTGGATTTGATGGTGAAGGAGAGATGTGTGGGGGACCGGGAAAGAAGATTGATCCAAGGCTCTGCCCGGGTTGTTGTTTTTACACCACGCAGCCGCTCGCTCACCCTCCTGCCTTCTGGGGATGGGAGAGAGAGTTAAAGGGGTGAAGGGAAAAGAGACTCGTGGGGTGAGATAAGAATAATTTAATAACTAAACTGCTATAATATTGGAAATAATCATGATGATAATAGTAATATATGCACATATATACAAATGAGTGACACACAGGGACACTGCTCACCACCCCATCCCCAAGGCTCAGCCTGTTCCTGGACAATGATCCTGGAGCAGGGAGAGTCCCGGAACTGCAATCCCAGAAAAGGATTTAAAAGCCCAAGCATCCAAGACCAAGACCTGACCAAGGGAGGGAAACAACCCTGGGAGAGGAACCACCCCAAGAGTGAGAGCTGACCTGAAAAGGGAGATAACTTCCAGAGAGCTCTCACGTTTATAGTGGGCATGCTGTGTGTGATATGGAATAGACCATTGGCCAATTTGGGTCACAGTCCGGGGCTGTGCTCCCTCCCAGCTCCTCCTGCCCCTGCAGACACGGGCACAGCAGAGAAGCTGGAAAGTCCTTGAGTGTCCTGGCAGCAGCTCTGCCCATCAGTGTGTGATCAGCTTCTCCTCAGCACAAACCCAAACCAGCCTCACCCTGCTGCTGGGAAGAGAGGGAACTCTGTCCCAGCCCAAACCAGGACAATCTGTTCCCCCTCTCCCTCCCACAGCCGAGCCTCGCACCGACCCCACGTTGCTGGGGCAGGGCTCACACCAGCATCTCCTGCATGCAAGGTGCCATCAGCTGTGGGGAGCCCGACCCAAGCCCAAACCCGCTGGTTCTGCCCTCCACCCGTGGCACAGGCAGGCACCGCTGCAACCCACAGAGCAGCTGCCGAGCTCTGCGAAACCCTCCTCGCCCTCCTGTGCCAGGAAGGCTTTACAAACACAGTTGCTCCTTTACGATGGGTGTTTCTTGTCGATCAACGTTTCTCATCACTAATGATGCACACAGGAAACATCTGCGACCAAGGGCTCAAATACGAGACACACATCTCCATTAACGGCAGCTTTTAAAAAATCTCTTCTCCAGAACGTGCATGGCTTCTGTTTTGCAGAACGCACCCTACGCACCCCAAACCCACGAGCCCCTGAAGCCCAGCCCTTCCCTTCCCCACCTCGTACGTGGTGTTTTGACTTGTGAACCAACCCAAAGGCAATCTGTTGTGATTTTTATTTGTAGGGCACCGGTATGAAGCAGTTGCTATAGGAACAGCCAGCCTCACAGGAAGCTGGGAAGATTATTTTGGGAGCCGTGATGCTATTTAATCTACGTAAAATGGATCAGCAGCTAGCGGCTGTAAGGCTCTCGGGGTTTGTTCCTCAGCCCAGAGAGCGATACGAGACCTCAGCGCCCAGGGCAACGTCTCCTGTGGAGGCCATTAAGGCAGAAACTCCCTTTACGCCCCCAATTTCTGCCTCTAAAACTTCCCTCAGCTAAATATTGCCCATTGCTCGCAATTTCTCCAAAGCTGGTGGGACACCCGCTGGCTGGAGGCACCGGGCAGCACTTCCCCACGCTCCCAACACGCCGGGCTTTGTCATTGCAGCCCATAGGGAAACCCAGCGACACATTGCCCGACAGAGGCTCCGTCACACAACCTGAAATCATCGGGGAGACCTGGAGGAACCCCAGGGTGCTGCTGCTCCGGGGTGCTGAGAGTTGGGGGTGTGCAGCCTGGAGAAGAGAAGGCTCCAGGGTGCTGAAAGGGGGCTACAAGAGAGATGGGGGGGCTCTGGGTCAGGCGGGAGGGATACGATGAGGGGGAACAGGTTTAAGCTGAAAGAGGGGAGATGGAGATGAGAGCTGGGGAAGAAATGTTTTCCTGTGCGGGTGGTGAGGCAGTGGCCCAGGGTGCCCAGAGCAGCTGTGGGTGCCCCATCCCTGGAGGGGTTCAAGGCCAGGCTGGATGAGGCTTTGGGCAACCTGGGCTAGTGGGAGGTGCCCCTGCCCATGGCAGGGGGTGGCACTGGATGGGCTTTAAGGTCCCTTCCAACCTAAACCACTCCATGATTCTACGTGGCACCACACCATGGCCAGATCTGGCGATTCATCCCCACTTACCTTCCTCGCCAGGTCCAGTACAGATGTTCTCTTCCTACTTCCCGCATGTCCCTTCTCCACCCCATGAGTGGAACACTTTCCCTTCCCGAGTATCCTCACTTTCAGAAAAAGTCCTCGTCCTTCCTACATCACCTTGAATTTCTCCCTGAGCCTCCTGCAACCCTAAGCCGCTCACCCACCGCTGCGTCGAAGCCTCCAGAGCATATCAAAGGCAGGGCTGGCCCTGCACAAGAAATTCAAACATGGAATCCTGGAATGGTTTGGGTTGGAAGGGACCTTAAAGATCATCCCCCTGCCCGGGGCAGGGACTCCTCCCACTAGCCCAGGCTGCTCAAAGCCTCATCCAGCCTGGCCTTGAGATGGGCTCCAGCATGGCCGGCTGATGCCAACACTCCTGAAACACTGGAGCAGTGCTGAAGCAAATGTCAGAGCAGCCTCGGTGCTTTTAATGAACCTCACGGTGCTAACGAGCTTCTCGCAAAGTGAGAAACACAGAATCACAGAAACATTAAGGCTGGAAAAGACCTCAAGGATCATCAGTCCAACCGTCAACCCAACACCACCCAACCCACTAACCCATGTCCCGAA
>NW_010130566.1:0-285 GCF_000699245.1 Pterocles gutturalis | reverse complement strand
CCCCCGCCATGGATGGTGACTCCACCACTGCCCTGGGCAGCCTGTTCCAATGCCCCATCACACAGCCCGCTGGGGCCGTGCTCCCCCAGGTCTGAGGGGCAGCGGATGTAGGGGTCGTTCTCCCCATCACTATGGAGTGCTGCAGTGTGGGACGTCCTTCCTACCACGTGCCTCCTCGCAGTGACTATGGGACATGATTTTACCCATCTGGGGACAGCCAGCCGCCCACAGGCAGTGATGAGGCAGTGGCAGCGCCCAAGGGGCCGGGCAGCACCCAAGGGGCCA
>NW_010130565.1:0-388 GCF_000699245.1 Pterocles gutturalis | reverse complement strand
CCTTTTGTTTGCTGCCTGCACGTCCCTGCAGCAGGGTCCTCCCCAACCTCCCAATGCAAACGGGCTTTAATGCACCTGCCTCTCCCTTCCTGCCCCCTCCACCCCCTCCTGGCACTGCCCTGGCTCAGAGAGCTCCACTGAGCTCCTTCAGAGGACAAGGAGGCCAACTCATCTCTGAGGCACATGTACAGGGGAACTAGAGCAGCCCCCAGGCACATCCCAAGCCTCCTGGAAAGAGGAGCACAAGTGCAGCTGCCCCCCAGCATCTCCCTTCCCACCAGCAGCATGCAGGAAGCCTTACACCATGTGCTGGAGAGGCCTCTCGTAGGGGCACTGAGGTCCGGCTCTGCGGTCAGCAGCGTCCTGGCGTTGCTGGGCAGCTCCTGGG
>NW_010130564.1:0-1211 GCF_000699245.1 Pterocles gutturalis | reverse complement strand
CAGAGAACCCCTCTCAAAGAAAACATTACGTGTCTCTAGTAAGAGGATCCTTTGATTCCTCACTGTCGAGGCTGAAGAGGTGTGGAAGTTTTAGGTTATCAGTACATCAAGACTCCTGCTCGTGAGCCTGTTCAAACTAGTGGAAAGGACAACCTCGATTTCCAGTTCTGCATTTGACTTTATTTTTAGAGCCCTACAAGACAATTCAGGACAGAGGTGAGGTACTGGCTTGAAAACACATGCTGGGTTATAAGAGCAAGTAGTTTCAAGTAGGATCAACAATGGGACTGGAAGCCCACAGCTGGGTCTCCTGGGTCTTTGCTCACATTCTGCAGTGGTGGTACTTCCTGGCACAGGAAAAAGAAAATGGCAATTACCTTTCTGCTGGGAAAGGAGAATACAAGCCGCTACTGCATAGGTAAAGCTGTGATTTCAGGAAAGGGCCTCACCCTGCCACCTCAGAGAAATCATGTTTTTTTGTGCAATTGCTGCTTCTCACCAGTAAGGACTAAGCCTTCTATAGGGGTGTAAAAGCTGGTCCAGGGACAAAGACTTGTCATTCCCCTTTAAATCAAAAATTAATAGCAACTGTGCACCCAAGAATCGTAACAGTGAGAACGTACTTGCCATTGGTATTTTGTATTTAATAGCTGCAGACAATGGCTTCAATCTGTGGCCAACAGACCTCTAAATTCCTTCACTATTTTTTAGAACTTCATAAAAAGCAACTGTGAAGATCTAACTTACTGTTTTCATTGGAAAATTTTTGGGAGTCCACAAACCGAAAAAAGTTAAGCTATAAACCATACTTAGATTATAAACTGGGTGGCATTTCTGACACTGGCAGAGACAATGACTTCTTTTTTTTGTTAGTGAAGGGACAGAAAATTCTTGGGGTTTTTTTTGTTTTTCATAGAGATAAAACTGAAACGTACCAAGGATTGCTGCTGTTTTTCCTCCTGGATTCACTTCAGATTTATTTATAGCAGGGCTTTCTACCTTTATCTGCAAATGTCACAATTGAGCTAGTGACTTTATATAGTTTCTTGGTTCAATAACTATGGTAGATATAGCACATGTTCTGCCTCTGCTCCTCTCTGAAAATAAACAAAACTTATCAGGTCTAAAAACTAGTTTATGTCTCACTGTTCAGAGCAAACATAGAGAGTTGAGCACAGATAGCCTAATTTTCACCTGTTTCTGCTTACTGC
>NW_010130563.1:112294-140231 GCF_000699245.1 Pterocles gutturalis | reverse complement strand
ATTCTCTCCCCATCCCTGGGAGAGGGGAGCATGAATGAGCGGCTGTGTGGTGCTCGCTGCCAGCCAGAATCAAAACTATGACAAACATGCAGCAATTGGGTACCACAGCTGGAAAGCAAATGAAAAGTAGACTTTCTTTCATAGGAGTTTACCTTATCCCATAGGAGTGGCATGCCAAGCACCCAACAAGTATGATGCAGAGGAAGCCTCTCCTGCTCTGTGTTGATCCAAACAATGATAACTATCTCAGAAAGGTCATTCTTTCACCTTCAGCACCCCTTTGCCAGGATAGCAAGGTTAATTCCTCATCTTGGCTACTCTGTCTAGCAACACACTGAACAAATATTTCTTTACCTTTTTGCAGGTAAAGTAAGTATCATTTGCTGAATGATACCTGTTGTCAGTTCCTTGTTGAGGTTAAAATTTTGGCCCATTTTCAATCCTCTACTTCGGGTAGATGTAGTCATGTTAAAAAAACCCAGACATACAACAAAAACAAAAAGAACAGTCCCCAAGAAACTAAAACCCCAACCCATCACTGGCAAATAGCCTAGGAATAAATGTAGCGATGCACACTTCATACAGAGCCTGTTCACAGTTCTCTTTGCGTGTTTCTCATTCACCAAAGACCAGCCAAGAAGCAACTATATTCAGGGGGTCAAAGCATGTCAGCTTGCCTACAGATATGTTAAATAGGAACTAAGAGTATAAGAATGGAAAAAGTTAGATCTGGAAAACACCCTACCGACAGATTAAGTAAATCAGCTAGAGAGACTTAACTACTGTCTAATTGCAGTAGCTATTTATAGAATTGAATATGGCTGAGGTTTTCTTCACTAGCCATGCTTAGCAAATTGCAGCTAATGGGTCTCTAAAGCTTAAGCTTTATTTTTTGGAACAGTGTTGGTGAATTGATTAGTATGTGCTTACACAGAAACGCATAAAATAATCTAATTATAGTAATACATGTGCTGTAACTGAGAGGTGATTTCTGTCAAGACTAGTTCTTCATGTTGTGTGTTTCATTGTAACTGATCATTTAATAAACAAACAGGAAATAGTACAAACAAGCAGCAATGGAGCAGACTTTCGTTCAGCTACAAAGAAACTTATAAATGGGTATGTGAACACCCTTATTCTAGAGGGATTTCCCAAAGAAGAAATAGGGTACCTCAGTTTCCATGGTCTGTTCAATCCTTAACTCCTTTCTGTATTCAAACCCAGAAATATCTGGTATCATGATAAAATTTTCAAAAGGTTACAGGAGAGGTGCCATAGCCAGGGGTTTGGCTACTTGGACCACACGACTCGCTTTGAGAAGCCTGGTCTACTGGGGGCTGATGGGGTCCATCTGCCAGAGAAGGGGAAGAGCATCTTCGGTCATAGGCTTGCCAACCTGGTGAAGAGGGATTTGAACTAAAGTTGTTGGGGGAGGGGAACCTCAATCCATCCTTACGGCAGCGAGGGGAGTGCACAGAAAACTACCCTGGACTTCAGGAGAGCAGACATTTGCCTCTTCAGGGATCTGCTTGATAGAGTACCATGGGATAAAGCCCTGGAGGGAAGAGGAGCCGAAGAAAGCTGGTTAATATTCAAGGATCACCTCCTTCAAGCTCAGGAGTAATGCATCCCAGCAAAGAGGAAGGCAGGCAAAAATGCCAGGAGGCCTGCATGGATGGACAATGAACTCTTGCACAAACTCAGACAAAAAAAGGAAGCCTACAGAGGATGGAAGCAAGGACAGTTAGCCTGGGGGGAGTACAGAGAAACTGTCCAAGCAGCCAGGGATCAGGTTAAGAAAGCTAAAGCCCTGATAGAATTAAATCTGTCCAGGGACATCAAGGGCAACAAGAACTTCTATAGGTACGTCAGTGACAAATGGAAGAGGAGGAAAAATGTAGCCCCTCTCTGGAAGGAAAGGGGAAACCTGATTACCTGGGATATGGAGAAGGCTGAGGTATTCAAAGACTTTTTTGTATCAGTCTTCACTAACAAGTACCCAAGCCACACTGTCCAAGTCGCAGCAGGCAAAGGCAGGGACTGGGAGAAGGAAGAACAGCCTACTGTAGGAAAAGATCAGGTTTGAGACTATCTAAGGAACCTGAAGGTGCACAAGTCCATGTGAACTGATGAGATGCATCCAGGGGTCCTGAGGGAACTGGCGGATGAAGTTGCTAAGCCACTGTGATATTTGAGAAGCCATGGCAGTCTGTTTAAGTTCCCACTGACTGGAAAAGGGGAAACATAACTCCCATTTTTAAAAAGGGAAAAAAGGAAGACCCGGGGAACTACAGAGCAGTCAGTCTCACCTGGCAAGATCATGGAGCAGATCCTCCTTGAAACTATGCTAAGGCACATGGAAAACAAGAAGGTGATTGGTGACAGCCAACATGGCTTCACTAAGGGCAAATTGTGCCTTAAAATTTGGTGGCCTTCTACGACGGGGTTACAGAACTGGTGGATGAGGGAAGAGAAACTAAGATCCTCTATCTGGACTTGTGCAAAGCATTTGACCCTGTCCTGCATGACATCCTTGTCTGTAAATTGGAGAGACACAGATTTGATGGAAGGACTGATTAGTATGTGCTTACACAGAAATGCATAAAATAGGAAGGAACAATTGGTGGCTAAGGAACTGGCTGGACGATCACACTCAAAGAGTTGAAGTCAGCAGCTTGATGTCCAAGTGGAGACTGGTGATAAGTGGCATTCTGCAGGGGTCGGTATTGGGACCGGAGCTGTTTAATATCTTTGTTGGCAACACGGACAGTAGGATTGAGTGCACCCTCAGCAAGTTTGCCAATGATACCAAGCTGTGTGGTGTGGTGGACACGCTGGAGGGAAGGGATGCCATCCAGAGGGACCTAGACAGGCTTGAGAGGTGAGCCAATGCAAACCTCATGAAGTTCAACAAGGCCAAGTGCAAGGTCCTGCGCCTGGGTTGGAGCAATCACAAACACAAACACAGGCTGGGAGGAGAATGGCTAGAGAGCAGCCCTGAAGAGAAGGACTTCAGGGTGTTGGTTGATAAGAAGCTGAACACGACCCAGTAATGTGTGCTTGCAGCCCAGAAAGTCAATCGTGTCTTGGGCTGCATCAAAAGAAGCGTGACCAGCAGGTCCAGGGAGGTGATTCTTCCCCTCTACTCTGCTCTCGTGAGACCTCATCTGCAGTACTCCCTCCAGCTCTGGAGTCCTCGGTGCAGGAAAGACATGGACTTGTTGGAGTGAGTCGAGAGGAGGGTCATGAAGATGAGCAGAGCACTGGAGCACCTCCCATACAAGGACAGGCTGAGAGAGTTGGACTTGTTTTACCTAGAGAAGAGAAGTCTCTGGGGAGACCTCATAGCAGCCTTCCAGTACTTCAAGGGGGCCTACAAGAGAGATGGGGAGGGACTCTTTATCAGGGAGTGTAGCAATAGGATGAGGGGGAATGGTTTTAAGCTGAAGGACAGTAGGTTTAGATTAGATATTAGAAATAAATTTTTTTACTGTGAGGGTGGTGAGGCACTGGAACAGGTTGCCCAGAGAAGTTGTGGATGCCTCATCCCTGGAGGTGTTCAAGGCCAGGCTGGATGAGGCTTTGAGCAACCTGGTCTAGTGGGAGGTGTCCCTGCCCATGGCAGGGGGGTTGGAACTTGATGATCTCAAAGATCCCTTCCAACCCAAAGCATTCTATGATTCTATGATAATTGACACAGATTTGTTTGTGTCCATTTCGGTTAATGGAGAGCTCCAGGGAGCCAAGATTTTGCTTGTTGTGTGTTCATTTACTATTCATTTAAAGAACATGGCCATTTGCCAATAGGAACGGAAACGAAATCACCACCTTCACACAACCCTCCAGTTGCAATGACATTCAGTTACTAATGGGTTAGTTCAGTTTTAATCCGCTGCCTAGAGATGAATAACATTAATTATTGTAATTGGTAGTGACAGTAATGAGTGCAACATTTCCAGGGCTAATTTACTCTACTTTTGTGAGGTATCATGCTAATGTGGCTATTCTGCTTCAGTACTCATGATAACTAAAGCCAGCTCAAACGTCTTTCTACTGTACAACATTGTGCAGTGCCTGCACGTCCTAAAACTCGCAATGTATGAAATGGTAAAGACTTGCTGCACTTAGGCAATTGACTGGACACAAATGTACCAAAGCATCATGAAAGAATTTATGTGAACCCATCATGCATTGGCATGAAATGTTTTGTTTGGTTTGGCAGCTGAGTTGGGGAAAAAATATTGGTTTGATTAAAGTACCCACTTACAACAGATGAAAATAGGAACCAGATTAAAGTAGATAATTTTTTTATTATTATTTTGTACTTTATGGATTCAGAGCAACGATTTGACCCCAGGTTTCTTACCTCTCAAGTGAGTCTCTCAACTGCTGTGTTGTTAGTGCACACTGAAGCAGGCTTCCCTCAGGCTTGTCTGCTCAAATTGATCCACTTTGAGTAGCACACTTAAATATTTGGTAAGGTAATACAAATGATTCTGCAGCTGGTGGTCAGGATGCTAAAACTTAAGGGACTCAATCATTTATCCAAAATGGAATAACACCAACAGGAAGGACTGAGAACACCTCTCCATCCCCAGCCATTTGAATAGATGATAAACCTAAGTTTTGGGACATATTACCAGTGAAGAGGAGCTAGGGGGTTTAAGATGCCCTCAGGCAGAGAGGGACTGAATCTATGCCTGCATACTATCAGGTAGATGCCCTAAACAGAGAGCTACCGAATAAAACTGGGACTCGATGGGTTTAAGAAAGTGCTGAAATCTGAACTGTTATTTTTGGAAACTATTGCTGGTAGTTAAAATCTTAATAAAACCAGATGAGACCAAATTTGCCTCTGCTTGAAAGAGTTTGGAAAAAATTAACACATAAAAGAAAAGTCTAACTATATGTATGTGTGCGTATATATACACGTAGGTAATTAGAAACTTGCAGGCACCAACAGCAAAGACTATCAAAGAAGCAAAACAGAGGTAAAAGTATCCCAGCTATTTTGCCCTTGTAATATACACCATCTCAAATATTAGAAGGCACTCCCATTCACAAAAATTTAATTTAAGTCTGTCCTCATGAGTTACGTTAAATTATATTATGTTTTTATATGCTGTCTGGAAAGAAAAAAATACAAGGTCATGAAACAAACAATCAAATATAATAAAAAAATATTTTTACAGTTAGTCTGAGTGCTTCCAAAAAGGCTTTTATGAAAATAAATCAGTATCAGAATTACATTAAATTCTTCTTTATCAGTTTTTCAGACTTCTGACTTTTTTACTGCTTTTTTACTTCAATTTAATGAAAATTGATAAAATTTAAAATGGCGTCCTATTTAAATACATATATATACACACATAGACACACAGGGTAAGTTGAACTTCTGACTTGCACAGAATATATGAAAGATAGTACAGTTCCTACCAAAGCCAAGTATGCCTAACACCTGAAGACTACTGACATTCACAATGAAAAAAAACATAAGCTACCTAGAGAAGTGCATGGGACAGGACTCTGAGTAGACAGAGTAGTTAAACCTACAGGCAGATCCACCCACCTGTTTGACGACTCAGAAGGGACAGACAGAGGAAAGGAAGGGGCAATGTGGTTTCCCAAGTCCAGCTCCCAGCTGGCACATGTCCTTGCGCCATGTCAGTACACTGTCTCTGAAGGAGTTAAGCTCCTGCTAGTCCTCTCTGGCTGCTTTAGAGCCTCCTTCTTCTGATGCTCAGAAACCTTCCTCTGGTACACAGACTAAATTTATTCATTGCCTGTTTAGACTCATTTGTTCTTGTGCCAACATTGTCCTTTGGCTTAAATTGCACTCCTCCCTCCCTGGTGTTTATCCTCCTGATGTATTTATAGACAGCAATCAGATCCCATCTCAGCTTTCATTTTGCTAGGCTAAACAAGCCAAGCTTTTCCCAGTCTCTTCTCCTAAGACAGGCACCCTATTCTCCCCTGTTATCCTCAGAGTCCTCCTCCACACCTGTTCCTGTGTCAGTTGTTGGCTTACGGTGAGAAGATGAAACATCCACTTGAGGACTGAGGTAACCTCTCTTTTAGCTGCCACACTGACAGGTGGTGAGGATGAAGGTCCTCGTCCCAGGGAGTAGTGGGGGTCCTTTCTGGATGGGAGAAGGATGCAGCCCAGAGTGAAGTCAGTGGGGCTGAGCAGAGGCCATGTACCTGTACCCAACAGCACTGTTCCTTGAACCTCATGGCAGAGCCATGCTTTGGATTTGGAGCCCAATGATGAGCCCAAAAGATCAAATCCACTAGGTGATATGTTATGAATGCCATTAAGTGTCAGGTAATATTAAACACTGCCTTGCAGGGGAAAAATAGATAGGCAGTACAAAGAAGCCACCTCCTACATTTAGGTGACACAATCAGCTGGCTCCATGGTTACTACAGCAGTATGCGGTATATGCATCTTGCACTTCCTTTTACAAGTCATACAAGCGAATATTTATCCTTTAGTAGCCTCAGATGTTGAACAGAACAACAACTATTCACTGGCACCTGTAAGCTTGCAAGATCTCAGATGCCCCCCATTCAGGTACCTCCATCAACCTCCCTAAAGAGGAGGACATGTCAGGCTCAGGTGGCAGAAGAAGCTGGCTCAGCACATCACTCTAGTGCAGTCCCACCTAGAAGGGGAGCTTTATAAAGAAACCCATTTTGGAGGGCATTTGGCATTGACTGTCTCGAAAACAGAGCCATTATGTTCAGATGCTGTTGTTACTGGGGGTTCAGCTGCCTCAACCCTGCTGACCATTGACATGCTCATGTGCATGCATGAATTAGCCTGCTATTACACTTAGTGGGACACTCATTGTGGGATGCACCTGGTAGATCTGTCACGGGAGAAACCGACCTGCACTACTTCAGGCCTGTGGCAATGCGATGTATGCTCTTTGGACATAACTAAATTAGAAGTATGCATTAATCGGGCTACTGTTCATATTTTCTGACAATGTATTTCCTCTGTACCATTTATAAATCTTACATGAAGAATTATTGGTCAGATGCTCAGCTGGCATACATTGATGGAACTTCATTAGCTACAGTGAAGCCCATCAATGCACCAGCCAATCAGTTGACCATTTATTAATTAAGTTGTAGAACATACCTTTGAAGGAGAATTTTCTTCCCTCTACATAATCCATCCAACCATATTTCTTCCTTCACTTTCCCATGGACAAAATATACTCTTCAGATTGTTGCCAAAACCTGCATGATTCACCCTATTGAAATAAATCTACCTTTTTGGAATTTATAGGCAGGGGTGCCATCCTGAATCTGATTAATCTAAGATTTGAAAGGCTTCAGCTCAGCTATATGTTTCAGTAAAGAGCTGTAATTACAGGTTAAGTATAGCAATTCCAGATTGCTGAACATTGCTGCATTGATCTCTTTAAACCACTAAATATGGAAGTTCAAGTTCATGCACAAAGGCAACATTTTTGAAATGCCAGTAATTTAGGAGGATTATGTTTCTGAACGTGGTGCAAATGGGAGAATACTTGTCTACGTAATGACTTCTCATTGCTGGAGAAACCCAAGAGCAGGATGCACAATGAGAGCTTTTATTTTATTTTTAGGAAGGATAATGTTTTGTTGAACTACCTCCACTTTTTTTCCGTCATAATCTGACAAAGGCAGAGAATTTTGGGGAAAATGTAAGGTAACAAACCTCACATCACTGCCATGAACCCAGTGATTTTCCTGGTTGGCACTCTGCTCAACAGTATGATTGCACTGTCAAAAAATCAAGGACTGCTCCTTCAATAATGCTCCTTTCCATGTTGCTCCAAGTGCAGGCAACCTCTCCCTCCTACCGTAGGAGTTAAGTAACAGACAATATAGGGACTATGATGCACTGCTGATGAGCTGAGAGCCCAGTCATCATGGAGTGTGTAATATAAAAACATGTTAGCGATGAGACCTAGAAGTCTTGTCTCCTTAAGCTAAATTAGAGCACCCTCAACATGTTCTCACCTGCTTTGGCTGCTCCCTTTCACACTGAGGCCTCCTGTCCCACCTCATGCTGGCAGGACCACTGCTCACACTGGCTGTACATGACCTCCCATGCTGAGGGCAAGGAGGATGGCGCAGTTCTTCTGCCTTATGGCATGTTAGGGAAGGTGGGGTTGTTGTCTGTGCCCCTCTGAGCAAAAATGTATGAAAAAAGCCCCAGAGAACTGACTCCAAGGACCTAGAGTTTTCCTTTTTTTCTCCTTTCCTTTTAATTCAGTGACAGTTTTGATATTTGTTTAAATGCATTCTCTAAGATCAGGGTTGTTGTCTTTTTGTGCCTGTATTAAAAGTGACGTGCAGCCTTTACTATCAGCTAGAATATTAGTATTATTTGTCATCTGTGCAAAACACTTGTGAGATCTGGTCCATAATTACAGCTGTCTAACATCACACAAGAACATTTCTCAGACCTACTAATTGTGCTGCCCTTTATGGTCCAACTTATTGATTAAACATCTGTTAGTGTTTTGCCGAAATGAGAATTCACTTCCAATGCAACATGTCTGGTATATTAAATTCTGTTTAAGTCAACCCTAACTACAAGTTTGAGATACATGAATTGTATCTCCTTAATTGTATCTTAGAATTTTTTGCCTCTGTTTTGCACTTGTACTGTTTGCTTGAGGGCAGGAGAGGGTTGTAATGTTTTCTTTACAGTAAAGTCAAAATATATTCCCTTAATTTTTTTGACACACTTGAACCATTTCAGATGGACAAATACTTGGGAACACTGCAGAATAATAACTTAATACAGACCATTACCCTTTTCCATATGTCACAATCCAATTACACAGTAAATTTTATCCTTTTGTGGCCACGTCAGAGCAACTAATGTATGAAGTGAGTTAGCAAAAAAAACCCACACTAAAATAGCCCACAAAAACCATAAAGACTTTTTAATTAGACATTCTTAATTGTGAAGAATTTTCTTTTCAAGGAGAAAAAAATAAAGGATCTTTGAACAAGATCCCTCTGCTCCTACTCTTCATAATTCAAATTAAAATAAAAAAGATGTTGGTATGTTGGTAACCTCTGGGAAATTAAAAGACTAGCTCTTGCAAAGGGATTGCAGAGCAGCAATTCAGAGTCCTCCTCTCTTTCCATTTCCTGTGCTTGGTAAAAATTAGAAGTTCTTCACAAAAGAAATCAAAAAACTGACACAAATTGAGAGAAGGAGAGAGTCTGTTTCACTGCTGTCCAATGCTATGTCAAATTGACTTATCCTTTCTTTATCTTGTTTGCTGACTGATAAAATCTTGACAGTATTAAAAAATAACCTGAGTCCTATTGCATGACTTGTTTTCCTTCTACATGTTTTATGGATATTGATTGGAGAAATGAAAAAATGCTAATATCCATATGTTGTCACATCAAGAAAATGTGGACCACTTCTTTTCCAAAATTACATTAAGTCTAGATGATTTTGCAAAGATCTGGGAGCTGAGCTTGCATTCAGTTTGGAGATGAAATGAACCAACCCAACAAAGAAGGAAAATTAAATTACTTCTGCCCATATTTTATCCCTTTGACATTTACTTTCAGTGTCCCTCTCTCCATCATCTCCTTCAGTTTGACAGTTACAGTATCACCACTGAAATGCTGCCTAGCAAGAAAAATGTCCCCTGCATTTTTCTCTGATCCAGACCTGGATGAAGTCAAAGAGAGCTTTTCTGCTGACTGAGGGAGGTTTGGTCAGGTCCTTTACCATTTATGGATGAGAACAGAAACCCTGTTGCAGTGTTTTGAGGGGTTTATTCTCCTAGTTAAATATTTTAGAGTCTAACTTGGAGTATAAGAACAGTCTCTTGCCTCAGACAGAAAACCCACTCACTTAAGGGAACATACACAATCACGTGTGTGGTGGGTTAACCTTGGCTGGATGTCCTGTGCCCACCAGGCCCCTCTATCACTCCCCCTTCAGCAACATAAAGGGGAAGAATAAGATGAAAAACTCGTGGGTCAAGATAAAAGCAGTTTAATTAAAGCAAAGGCCAAAGCCATGCACAGAAACAAAAGGTAAACAAATATGTTATTCTCTACTTCCCCTCAGTAAGCAATATCCAGACACTTCCCAGGAAAGCAGAGCTTCAGTGTGTGCAGCAACTGCTCCTGGAGACAAACCCAGTAACCAATGCCCCCCTCCTCCTGCCTGCCCTGGGCTGTTATGGCTGAGCTGATGTCACATGATATGGAACAGCCAATCCGGGTCAGCTGTCCCAGCTCCGCCCCCTCCCAAGCTGTGTCACACACCCCCTGCTGGCTGCCAGGGTCACACTCAGCACTGGGAGAGCTGCTGGGGGGGTACTGACTCCAGCTCAGACAGACCCAATGCAATGTGTTATGCTGGACCAGAGCCTTCAAGCTTTATCTAAAACCCAAGCTCAAGAAAACTGCTGGGGAGATGTGCACTACTCTGACTGACTGCCAAAAAGCAAAATGAACAAGCCAAGTAACCACAATGAAAATAACAACAACAAAAAGCTGTGCTTGGATTCTCATCACCCTCCCAATTAGAAAATAAATAATAGAAAAATTAAGCTAGCAGACTCTGAGACTGTCTGAAAAGTAAAGCCTTCCTAGGCAAAATACTGTTCAAGATATTTAAATAAATACGCCTAATTCCTCCATTAACACCTATGCCTTCGTATTTGTGCAAGGATCTGAACAAACAAGTTCCTGTAACAACTTTAGCACGCAAAAAGCATAGGAGCGGCAATCCAGACCTAGAAGCTGCTATTTTGACTCAATGAAGAGTAGGTAGCACATTAGCAGCAATATTGGAAGTCTCCTCTCTTTTCTACTGCAGAGGTTTGATTGTATGGTCACTAAGTCAATCATTAAGTATCAGGGATTTCAAAACTGCAAGGTCAGAGCCATGTAGGGCCATTTATACACCTAAAAATTAAATCAGGCATATATATACACCTTTAAAATATTGTTCTGAAAATGCCTAAAATCCACTCTATGAAGACTATCTCCTGAAGGACAAGAAAGAAATTCTGGCTCAACTGAACTGACCATCATGCTTCCATCAATGAGGACTTCACCTTAGATGACTGGTCACCACTTTCATTGCTGAAAGCGCCAGCTTGGTGTTTCTCTGAGATTTCTCTTGCCATTCAGGTTTCTGAAGCCTCCCATTCCTGCCTTGTTTTGGTTTCAAACAGTATACCCCTTTGAGGCAAAAATAATACGGCCTTCTGTTTACCTGTTTGGCTGGATGTCTTATATTGCACCCAACAAAGACTGAGTGCCTGGGGACATCTCCAGGGGCAGATATTAGCTCCATGCTGAGGCAAGAGTCAGGGTCAGTTCCCCAGCGCTTCTACTAGGGTTTTTTTTAAAACGTATTGATCATGAGGAATCCCACTGCTTTATGGAGTAGTGCTCCTAGGCACTATCTGGGGAATTGTAATGCCTCTGTAGAAATCTAAGGGAGTGTTTCCAAATAGTTGGGAGCAAAGATTTTAAAAGAATACAACCACATATATGCATATGTATACACATGCACACACATACTATCAGATGAATCAGCAGTAGGCAGAAAGGCATGGAAATATTTAACAGTAAGCTCTTTTGAATCAATTGGACATTTTAAAAGAATACTAAACTATTACTCTAAATACCTGGCATTGTTTTTTGCTTTGTACATCTGTGTCTTTAATTACGGACAGCGTGAGAATTAGGAACAACCTGAATTTAATATTGAGTCAGTTGTGACTCCAAAAATGTGAAACAACAAGAAGGATGTGTGGGTATCTCATACGCTTTGTGAAGTGCTCCAGCACACAGGTATGCTCAGAAACAATGTTTATTTCTAGTAGCCACCTGACTTAGTGTTGTTTTGATTCTCCCTGCATAAAAGTTTGTCAAATTCTCCCTTTCAACTCATCTCTGATGCACAAAGTGCCCAGGGAATGGCTTATGGCTTAAGTGCAACTTCAACAAACAACTTACAACTGCTGTTATGATTAAATGCACAAGTTCAGCTTTAAATATGGATGTCCCCAACTTCAGAAGGCATTTAAAATCCACCTCAGTGTAACCACCTGTGGGACATCCTCTACCCTGCTCTAGGACAGCAAAAAAAAAAAAAAAAAAAAAATCCTCACAATTTTTGGACTAGTCAGTGGAAAGGTTCCTTCATCAAGCCTTGTGGAAGACTATCATTAGCTTCTTCAGGAAAGATCCTATCAAGCTTGTATATGAAAAGAAAGAAAGAAGACAGAAACTGAAGGCTGCATTAAAGGTTTCTACTGGTCTCAAGAGTAGGATGCAGAAGAAATTGCATAAGTGGTTACAGCTGTGCTGTGCCTCACTCTATTAGCTTTCTCTGGGCTGTAAAAAAGTAGGTGTGATTTTTCTTTTTGTTAGAAGATGCCCTTCATACTACCAGTTAAGCATATCCTGAATTGCTGTCTGTTGGTCTCTGAGTTCAAGAAGAAGGCAGCTTGGGACACTTGCTGGTGGCTTGGGTGGCAGCTTTTGCAACTCTGCCAGTTTCCCAAATGCCCAGAGGAAATGCTAGGCGTTTGTTGGGATTTGATTTCCTTCCCTCATACTGCTGCAGAGCTCTGCCCAGGGCTGTTCCCATAAATACATGCCTGCGGGTAGACAACAGGAATGGGAGGAGCTACTTAGAAGTTAGTGAAATACCACCCTGTGTATGTACAGATGTATCTGTGATCCATGGGAGCTGTTGCCTGTTAATCTTGTGCCCAACTGGCTTTCTAAATCTGGGTTTAAGCAGGTCCCTGTGTATGATATAAGCTCTTTATCAAATTATTTGTCTCAGCTGTTCAGACAAAGAGAGTCACTTTGAAGGTTGTCTCATTCTCCTCCTAGAGCAAACCTCAGCATGTGTTAAATAGGCAAGAGTGGAGGTGGATCCCTGTTAATTGCAGTCTATATAGGTTTTGGCCAGTTTTGACTGGGCAAAGTCAGTTATCTCCTGCACCTCTGGGAAAGGATCTACACAAGGAAGGGGTCAATCTTTTGCCACAGTGAAAGATCTGACATGCCAGAAAGAGCTTAAAATGTTGCTAGAAACAATTGTGTGCTTGTTTCATGGCTGTAGAGGCAGATTTAACGGAGTAGGGACTACAGCTCTAGACTGGAAATGTAATTCAGGCAGCAAAAATGCATTTCATAATCCTTTTGTTTGAGAATTCTTTACTTCTGCTTGTTTTGGGCAGAATGTGCTGGATTCACAATGCACAATACTTAGGTTAAGTCATGCACAAATATGTAGAAACTGGATACATTTTCTAAAAGATAAGTCACAAACCAGAATTATCACAGTACAAGCAAGCTTGCATCTGCTGTAACAGGCAGCTCCTTCAGAAGCTGTCCTCAAGATGCTTCCCTCTGGTTCTGAAAGAAAATTCATTGTAGTGGATGGTGGGCAGACCTCACCTTTGTATCAATACAGGTCTCATGCAAAACCAAGACTTTGCTTTTTTAGGCTGAAACCATGTATCGTTGCCCCTGAAAGCATGGGAGTCTAATTTCACTTTACACCAAGCAGACCAAAAATCCCATTTGAAAGGTGACAGGCCAGTGCATTAAGCAATTGCACCACTGGTGGGGTTAAGGTGGATAAATTATATAAGGCTAGAGTCTGACACTAAAAAGCACCAGCTGGATCAAGGACATTTCTATCCATTCTGGCTCATTAGACTTAGGACAACAAGGTCAGCTATGTTAAATTTAATCACAGGGCTTCCTAGAGGGTATGGTAAATGTGGTGGCTAATTTTTCACACCATATTCTGGATAATATATCACCCACAGCTTGAGAGGTAGCTTGCTTGTGTTTAAAGTATCTGCTGTACTTACGGCCAGTTAAGACAAATCTTTATTATGTTTCAACCAGGATGAGCCAAATTAATCACAAGCATTTACCTCCTTCCTCCTCTATTAAAAACAGAGAGGTTGTAGTTCATATGTGTCACCACTCAGTTTGGCATCATCTTTTTAATGGAAAAATAAACTGAGCTGTCTATTCTAAATTGAATCAGGCAAAATAAATAAGCAAACAAGATATTTCTTTGCTGTAGGTACAGAGACCATGTCCAGAATGGAGAAGGCTAATGAGTTTTAAACACTTTGGGGAAAACAGTGTCTTTTTGTACTGTGTTTATAAGGTCCCTAACACAGTGAGAGTCTGTTCTATTACTACAACTTCCATGCACTATGGTAATAAAAATAATAATACTGTGAAAGTTACTCAGTGTTGAGTCTTCTTGGGTGAACTCCATCTCACCTCCGGAAGGTCCACTGACCCTCACAGAACAGTGCCATGCATGAAGAGAAGAATGGTATGAGCAACTTCTATGCTGCTGATGCAGCTCTTCTGAGGCACAGCATTTCATAATCATTAGGCATAAAAGTTAGTGTGATAACAGGAGTAAGTAGTACTCTCCCTCATTTCTGCTGCCAAATATCATCCTGGAGAAAAAACTGCAATGCCCCACTACAGTACCATTTTTCTTTGCTACTGCCAGAACATCATACCAATCCAGGACTTGCATTTGTGGATTTCCCATTTCTAGGAACCACCTTTTCTCCCTTTCTGGTTGCCTTGCTGTGAGTCTTTCTGCTCATTTGCAGGTAGCCCTCACGTGAGATAGTGTGCTGGTCTTCATTACTAAAGGAGTGTCTGCCATGAAGAAGACATCCCACCAAGGGAAGCATGCACTGCAGCTGTTGCTGCACATGCCGCCATCATAACAGGACTGGTGATTACAGTGAGCCGATCCATTATCCTGAGAAATACTAGGATGAGATTACTATTCACTAGCTTAACTGTAAATTGTTAGCTAAAATCCAAAGAACAATCAGTGAGAGAGGGGAAAACATAGGCCCTGGCTAGCTTTACCTCACTACATAAAATACTGTTGGAGGGGGGGAGGGGGCAGGAAAGAAGCTGATTTAAACAGCTGTGCCTGAATCTTCTCCTTCAAAACAGGTTCCACATGGTTCCAACAACAAGAGGCCAAGGAAAGGGCTTGAGGAACAAGATACTGCAAATGCTGTGTTGCCAAACTGAAAGGGGACAACAGGCTGTGCTGGTGAGGGGTGCCATGGAAAGCAGCTAGTAGGGGCAAAGTGAAAGGCATGGGCTCTCTGCATGAGAGGTTAATCAGCACTGTGAACTCTGTGGCAAATGAAAAATTGAGGACCCTCTGTTGACAAGGGGAGGTTCTAGCATCTCACTCAGGGAAAAACAACCCAAAAAAGAGGCAAAGGCAAGACAAGTGGGACTTCTGGTTCCTCAGCATTACACTGTGGTGCCTGAGTTTCATAAATACCTCAGTTTCAGAAGGCTTCCCTCCTGATCTTCAGTGGCTTAGCAACCCCAAAGGATCCTTTCATCTTCATCATCTTCAGACTCCTCCTCTTCCATTTACAACAAAAAAGGTAAAAATAAGGGTAAATGAAAAAAAAAACTGCCAATCATCTGCTTTAGGCACATCTAGTCTATCTAAAGGTTCACATCATGACAAAGGTATTGCTTTGCCAATTCTGTGTAACAAATAGCTTGATCTAGGGATGACATGACTCTTCACTACCCTTCTCACCAGGCTACTGATCCTATAAATCTTTTCTAAGGTACTCAAAAATAATGAATGATGAATATGTGAAACAACTGATTACACTGAATTTTTGTGTTTGAGTTAGGATTTATTTGGGAAATGTCAAGGCAGAAGCTTTGTATTATTTCACCAAAGCAAAAAGAAAAAAAAGGACAAAATACATCATAAACCTGAGAGAAGAGGAAAAGTGGCTGAAGAATAAGCCTACATAATACCTATAACTAGTACATACTCATGAAGGGCCCAACTCCCTCGGTGCAATGAAGCAGGTCTAAGCTAGGTTGTAGGTCATGTCTCGAAACTATTCTCTAGGGAAGATTTGGAAAGACTCTAGGGACTTCTGCAAAGGCAGAAAATGCCACATAACACCACACTATGCCTTAGAAGGCTTTTCATACTAAGTGATGGTTTCACACCAAATTGCCTACATGTTGCCTTATCTTCAGAGGGTTCTCAGTAGTCTAGTTGGGTATCAGCACATCAGAGAAGTACCAGCTATTGAAAAGCCAAGCTCAGTTATCAGCAATAATATCTGAGATACTATAATTATTGCCCTGTAATTAATTGTACATCTTAGATACTCTAGCACAGTAACTAGCAGTCAGAGTTTCTTATGACTGACAATTTTTCAGTAGCAGTAAGTGAGATTTGAAGCCTGAGTATGCACTACTCTGCAATTTGCTGAATTATATACACCAGGATGAGTGAGTATTAAAATACTAACGGTGTGATTTAATAGAACTTGACATTCACTTCAGCCCTCTATTTCCATACTGGTATATGAAGAAAAACAGCTTGCTTTAAGGTCAGACGATTATGCCTTTGTATTTGTGTCACTTTTTCTTGTGGAAGTTCCCACAGCATGTAGAAAAATTAGGGAGGTAACTCAGCCACAAGTAATAAGGAAACCTTCAGAAGGCACACTCCTCAATTCCCATCAGCTGTAAATGCAGACACTGCAAGCTGCTCTCTGTTTGCAGTAGAGGAAGGGAAGTGGAATAGCATATCCAATTAAAAGAACAGGAGACCATTTAGGCAAGAAGAGCCAGGGAGCCTTTTGATGCAGATCTCTACTGCATTACCAAAGGCAAGTCAGCAGTGCTGATTTACACTGGCAGATGAATATCGGACATGAGTTAGAATTTTGCCCAGACCATCTATTACAAGATCTCTATGTTTAAAGTTCCCTGGGGTACTTTAATGACTAATAGTCCACTTATTCACAGGTTTTATGCCTGTTCCAAAAGACAACACACTGTGGGGGTTGTAGAATATGGATACTCCCAACCTCATGCTGAGGTGTTGATTCATTACAGATTTGGCAGTGTATTGATTTATTTCACTGAATAACCAACATGTTTTCTTCAAGCACTATAACTTTTCCTAGGACATCCACTGTTCAAATACTTACCTACTTGTCAGTGATAATGGCTGAACTCAATGATCTTGAAGGTCTTTCACAACCTAAATGATTCTATGATTCTACTTTATTAAAAAACTGATCAATTTCTGAGTTATGCAGATGAAGACATGCCAAGTTTAGTTAATGAAGAAAAAGCCTGCATAAACAACTCACTTCCAAACACTAGAAAATGAATAAAAAAACCTTGTGTTTAGACCTATTGGGAGGTTGTTGAATAGATACCATAATTTTATTCTACTGAAGACATTTTACTGTTCAGTATGGTTTCCATGTCAAGTTCTAGGACAGATTTGAGCTGATGCACAAAAAAAAAGTTTGAAATATACTTCATTTCACATAGAGTCATTATGGTTCTGGGGTATCATGTCTTCCACATGGCACAATCCTAATATCCTGGTTTAGACTCTTAGAAATAACTGTGATGAAGAGGAGAGATAACCAATCTTTCGCTCCAGAATGCCTGCATTAATTTGTAAATCTGAGGAATTGATCTAGGTTACTAAAGCATTATTTTAGAGGTATTAACACCCCCTCCCCCTTAATTTATTTTGGACCGAGGGCACCGAGATCATAACTACACAAGGATTTGTTACATTAAAAATTCTAGTGATCCACACGAGTCATTGTATGGTTGCAAACAGAGACCAGACAGTGTAAATGCTCCATCAACTGATACAATTTGGTCAACGACCAAACGTCCCTGCAATTTGAAGCCTTATTCATGACTCTTATCAAACGGATCAATGTTGTTAGTTCAGTGCTTGGTAGGCACGTTCACATCCACTGTCATCATCCTTATGCATTTGATGCATTTGGTGAGCAACTTTCACATCTGCCTGTCTGCAGATGTGACACCTGTTTTATACTCAGTCTTTGGCAGCCAATACACAGCTCTCTCATGGACCCTGTAATTTTCTCTCAATTAAAAGTCAAACATACAGTATAGATATTATTAATGGAACATGGCCTAAAATAGTCTTCAAGTTTGTTGTTGTGTTTTTTTTTAAAATAAGGGATGGATATGAGGCACCAGATCACATAGTGGGAAGAATACTCTTTCTGCCCTTTACCTCCCGGCTGTGGGATCTGACGCTGAGGCTGGGATAGTGGTTTTATGTGCCTTCTGTCATTCCGCGTAACCCTCTGAAAATGAATAAATGCTTTTGATGGCAGCTTGAGAGAAAAAATTAAGAAAAGGCCTGTGTCCAGAAGGAAAATCCAGTAAAAGACAGTGTTTAAAGGCTTCCTTCAGGACACTAGGACAAGGTGCATTACTTGGGGACTGTCATGGCCAATTCAGATGTCTGGCCACTGACACAAGTCCTGAATTGGCATAGGTAAACTCATCAACCATCTCAGCAAGGAGGCTTATTACTGAGTAAACACAAAGATGGTTCATTTTCTCCCACACAGAGGAAGTTTGGGGCATATCAGTAAGGTCAGTACAACTCCTGTACATCTACTTTTAGAATAACTGCCCAGGTCTGTCATTCCACGGCTTTGTGCTTAGGTCACGCTGTTCCTCTGGCCCATAAAGGAAAGAGCCATGTCCTTTGTATCTTAGTGATGAATCCTTGCTGAATTTAATGGGGCAGAGCCTCATTGGTGTTTAAATCAACACAGCAGGAAGACTCTATACTAAACACAGTGGTCTGCTGTGGAGGAAGATGTGGATCACCTGGATTAAAGGAGGAGGAGCAGGACAGGGTAACCTCAAAAGCAGAGGAGAAGAAACCTAGTGTCATTTTGCAGAATCCTCACTGACACCTGTTCTTCTCCCTGTTTTCTTGGGTTTCTTTAAGTTTTTCAGGGAGCAAGAAAGGGAGACAGAAAGCATCCATGCTTCCTTTTCCATATGCAGAGAACACTTATCTGGAAAGCCATTTGGATGGTGCATGGTGGTGTGAGCACCTTTGTGTTCATTTAAAAGCTCAGCTGGCGATCTCGAGGCAAACTTAAGGCCGCTCCAAATAAAGTGTGTGCATGTATATTTGTACAGTGAAAAAAATCAGGGTTTTGTGTTAACAGCATTTTGTTTGACAGAACCTTCAGCACCTAAGTACTGTGGCCAGTCTCTATTGTGCTTTTAATTTCCTTCCTTTCTGTTTTCTTATGAGAATTTTTCTTTTTATAGAATATTATTTTTCAGTTCTAATTTTCAAAGGCTCTCACTGTGAGGAGCTTTTCTCTGCTGACACACTTGTGGGGGGGCTTTGGCTTTCATTTAACATTCCAGCTGGGTTTCTGGGGCATTGCTTTAAGTACAGAATCCCCTCAGGAATAACAAATAATCCATTTGGTTAGCTTTAACATTTGTTGTATGCTTCCTTACTTTCAACCAAGCAGATACATTCAGTAACAGTCACTGGCTACCTCTGTCAGCAACTCCTCCACTCCCCCACTTCCAAACACAGAAAGTACAAAAAACAGACTCAGCTTCAGAGGTGGCAGCGGTGGGGGAGAACAACCTGAGGAATGAGGAAGGGTCAAGCCTGTTATTGCCAAAACACAAGAATCCAAGCCAGTGCTTAATGAAAATAAACAGGCTGTTGAAAAAGAAGGTGAAAAGTGAATGAAAGTTCTGCTGCCTCAGGGAAAATAATCTCACTGTTTGCTTCACTGTCTAAGCCTCTCATCAGGATAGCACTGAGGCAGGTACCTTCATCCTTACTGAGGAGAGCACCTAAACATATTCTTAGAGATCAGCAAACATGCCCCTTAAGGCGTTTCTCTGAATTGGGGCCTATACACTATATGCTAAGACAAAACTTTTTTTTTTTTTTATTCTTTAGTCATTGTTTCACTAGCCAGCTTAGGAGACAATGCCCTCTTTGACATTTAATCCCTCCTACTTCTTGTTTCCGGTTACTTGTGGAAAATTCACCTGTGTGCCTGACCATCCTCCTCTTCCTCTCCTGACCACACCAACATGCCCCAGATGCCTAACTTGCCAATGTAATTCTACCATCTGACTTGGAGGTTCCCTTCATGTGCACTAAGAGTCACCCAAGGACAGTCGCTGGAGGGTAAGGCAGTGTAAACACAACAATAGAAACCAGTGGAAAACATGTGTAAATACAAGCCCCAGCCTCTCTTTACTACATGCACCCTGTGCAATCATTTGCACCACCACCATATTAAATTCACATACTTCACAGTGTTTCTGCAAGTTCCGCTCTGATCACTTTGCAGAGATGCAAAGTAGAGGTATAAGGCTTTGAAAAAAATAATGATAGTGAAGTCTTGGTTTCTTCCTGTTACCTGATACACATTAATATTCTTCAGCAAAACCACTCTGATTTACAGCTGGGTGAGCAAGAGGCTAGTTGAAAAAGCAGCAGATATGACTGGCAGATAGTTTCCCCTCTGCAGCTGGTGGTCCAGCCCCTTCTCCAAACCACTGCAGAAGCAGAAATCTGTGCACAGAGGAGAGGAGGATGCCCTTCATTGCCTACAGCTGAAGTACAAATTTGAGGTAAGTGGATTAGTGTGTAGCTGACACCCAACAGATGCCTCAACAGCATTGTGGTTTGTTTGCAAAGGGATGAGTAGGGTTTGGGCAGGTTCACCTGTGTTTTGCTGCTTGGCACATGGACATGCCCTGGCTACAAGTGATTAACTCTGGCAGGTCTGAGGGGGATTACCTTTGCATGGCATGGATGGCATAAGGGTGAGGTAGGACAAGGTGTCATTCCCTATGTTTCCCCAGTTGCATCTTCTTTTTGAAACAGGAAATTCTGAGCTAAAGCAGGCAGGGATCTTAGGCCATTTTTTTCTGTGGTTTCTGGACACTAAGAAGTGTTCGCTAAACATCCCAATCATGGGGCTCTCTTTGCTTATGCACATGTTCAGATCAGCTCTAGAGGTGTACACTGTCAGATTAACATGTCCAAAATATGTTAGGGTTATGTCCAGTGAGAAATACCCAGTGGACCCAGAGGTTCACCACTTGTGTGGGAGGAGAGAAGGGTCTCGTATTTCTCTCAAGGAAACTTCAGAAAGAAGAGAGTACATTAGAAGGGTCACCATGCTTGCAAAGTTTCTGCCAAAGCTGAGCAGGGTATATTGCCCCTCTGCTTTGGAGAACCAGGTTCATGGCATCGTGCTATGTCACCACAGCAGCAGAGTTGCAGAAAGAGGCTGTCTCTGCCATGCTAACAGCTGAAAATGCATTCATCTGTCCCCCCGAAACAGCCCAAGGGAGAAGCTTTCCTTCCTGACACACTCTTTTCTGCAGCATCCCATAAGTAGCAAAACAGATTTCTGCTACTTTCATATTGTGCTATACACTTATATGTAGTTTATTTGATATCAGTTGAGTCACAGTTTATATTGGCTATATCAAAATCAGATGCAAGCATCCATATGTGGGTGTCTGATTTGAAAGCAATGGGAAAAAAAAAAAAGAAAAAAAGAAACCTACTTGCATCATCAAGTTGGTGTGCAAAAATGAAACCAGTAGGTAGAGAACATTCCTCATGGGGGATGCATGCCAGCATCAGGTGCTGCATTATGCTAAGGTCCCTGTAACAAACACACTGTGGGTGGACACAGCACTGTAATTGCTCAGTTTTCCTCAAACTTTGGCCTGTACCACTGAAAAAAAGTAAAACCTTTGTTGAGTCTAGGGTACATAAGGCCTGAAAAAACTGCTTTGTGGAACAGCCTCCAACCAAAGGAAAACTGTAAGTTCTCTAACTCTATTTCACTTCATAGAGCTCAAATGCCTTCAAGAAGCCATTCCATATTTGTGGCATTCAGCAGAGAAATGTTGTAAACAAACACTTAAATGAAGATTAAGCACATTTAAACAAAATGCATCACTAATCACCGCTCCTGACAAAGTCATCCTAAGTGCAGCTCATTTCTCTAAAACCTTAGGGGGCAACTATTTGTAACCTTGAGCACCCATCCAAGGGCAGCCAGCCAGAAGCTGTGGGCAAGAAACCCGCCTTCCTGAGCCCTGCACAGGAGCTCCACATCCTCTCCTCAGGGTCAAATGCACAGACTTTGAACGACTAGGATAAAGGCATTAGATTTTACTTGGCATAAGATTTCAGATGAGCTGGTATTCTCTGGGGCCTTTCTTAATTTTTTAATGAGGTTCGTTTTATTTCCTTGCTTTTTGCTTACAGCCTTACTGTGTTGCTATCTGAGCTGGAAATTCGTAAAGTTGTCTCATCACTACCGTATTTCAGAAAGTAACTCTTTCTTCTTTCATGACGTAAAACCTTTAGATTTTTCCCTGGGAACCACATTTCTAGCAGATACCTTGGCAACAAACAGTGCCTTGGTCTGATCCTTATAAGGCTTTAATCCGAATGATTTTTAAAACACGGATTAAACTCCATCTATGTTATAAAGAAACCATTTTTCATTAAGCCATTTTCAACCAAACTGCATTCACTCAGGACACTAAATCATGCAAACAGAATATAAATCACTTAGAGGCTCTATAAATCATGTTGGTCCCTGATAAAAAGAAAAAAAAAACCCACAACATTAAAGTATTCATTTAAAAATGAGTTAAAAAAAAAAGCACTTCCTGCATCTTCATTGCCCAGTGCAGCCTCATTTAACTGGGCTGACACCTATGTAAGGCAGCAGATTTTCAAAACTGAAGTAAAAATTGCTGGAAGTGGTCAGGAATTTGTGGACCAAATTTTTATTCTCCCTCCACCCACAATGAAAAAAACTAACCAGTCACCTGTCAAAACTGAAATTGATTGATGGCAAAGATTTGTTTACAACAAGTCTCTCAGCTTTAAAAAAAAAATCAAAAGAACCTTTGAATGATCAAGAAATGCTGTTTTGACATTTTTTAAAGTGGAAAGTTTTATTTTCTAATTGAAAGAAACAAGCGAAAAACCCACGTTCTTTTTGTACCAAAAAGAGGCAACGGCTTAGAAAGGTCACAATCAAAATATACTCTTTGAACATTATTAAAGTAAAATATTTAGTTTGGCCCCATCTTGATTTTATTTTGGAGATTTTAATCCAAGTTTTAAAATGACCTTTCATCCCTGGTGGGAGATAATAAAAATACTGGAATTCTTGAAAACCCTGACAGGGTGAGGAAGCTTATTCCCATCCAGGTTCAGTAGCTCTTTCTCTCGCTCTAGTTGCACTGGAAGGGCACTCAAAGCCATCTGTCTCTTGACTCACTTTAAGAGGGCTGAAAAGTAGCAATGAAGTTACTTGCAGGCTTTAATTCTCAAGAGCCCAGAGATGTGCAGGTAAAATCCCAATCACAGAAAGTCATATCCTCAGCTTGGGTCAACTGGAGCAGCAGCTGGGTTGGTCTAAGGGTCAGGCTTTATCTTAGACCTATTATGTACTTGCACAAGCATTTGCTAAGGTAACCAGTCAAGCCTTATATCTAAATGCAAATGTGAACTATATTGGCTACAGTGCTACCTGTGTTGGCTACTGCTCTGTTAAGCTGTTGTTTTGGTTTTTTTTCATTAATGTACCTTCTGAGTCCATTTTAAAGAGAAACTAACAATCAGCCATTGATTTACCATGGGACCCATTAGCAGCAGGCCTTTAAAACTGCAGACCATTTACTTTAGCTGTATTATGGCCCTGCTGGTATCAATCACCATAACATTACAGACATCAGCAGGGCTGCACCAATTTATATGATCTGAGGATCTGTCCTCTTACCTTTACTGAGGTATTTGTGGTAATTCAGCCTTGATTTTGAGAGTGGTTATTTGCAGCTGGACCCCTCATAGAGTCCCACTGAAATAAAATTAGGTGAAGCAATTTCGAAGGCAATTTAAGGCCATTAAACATGACCAGAAAGTGATTAACATTGTTTGTGTGATTTACTGCCTTAGCTTAGCACTGTTTGGTTGAAAATGACTTAGTCAAAAATGCTTTTACATGCAGCAGGGAGAGGACTTAATCCATGCTTTCAAAAACACTGATTTTAGCCAAATATGGCATGTCAGACACAGACACTCTGGTTGTTACCAAAGTAGTGGCCTGAGGTATTCTTCTAAGGAAGAAACGCCGGTCTCATTTCACGTCTAGCCCTGAAACTAGCAGGTCTCCACCCATAAACTGTGAGACAGTATTGGAGCACTCCTAAGACCACCACCACCACCCCTCCCCATTTCTGCAGTGAAGTTTCATTCTTACAGGAGGCAGTTTGCAATGTAGAAATGGACCCACAGCCATGGATGTGTGGAATCACTCCAGCCTGTCATAAACCTCCCCCCTTTTCTGCCCCAGTGGGTCTCCTCCTCAGCCTTGCCAAAATGAGGAAATTCACTTTGGAGCATATCTACATGCATGGCTCCCTGTCAAAGACAAATAATATGCCTTAAGTGTCAGAGACAATATTTGCAATGCGGTCTAATCCAAATACTGTTTTCTGACAGTGTCCCTTTTTCACTGTTTCTTAAATAGGTAGGAGAGGGGCGTGCAGGATAACACAGGAAAGATGCTTCTAATTGCTTAGGTTGTGCATCAAATTAAAAATCATCTCATTCAACAATTCTCTGGCCTAGATTTGTTTGCTCTCACTGCCAGATGCAACTTGGTGGCACCTGCTCACCTTCTGATTTGGAACTGAGCTGGCAACACCTGTTCTGATTTAATTTGATGAAGGTAAATCACTGCACGTCCCCTAGCAGCAAGGATCCATTATCAGTAACTACATTATCTGCAGAGTACTAAACATTTGCTCTGAACACACTTACAGAAAGATAAGCAAAATAATAGAAAGCACCTCAGTAAGTGGTTGCCAATCTAAATTTTTCCCTCTCCATGAGCACCTAGCTGTGTGGGCAGGAATGAGGAAAAGTGAGTTTACCATTAGGCTTTTGAAACCTGTAGATGAATGCAGATAATAAATGTGCATTAATGGATGAGGACTTGTAGCTCTACTGAAGAGGACATCTGCAGGAGGTGTAGGACTTATTTTGGGCTGCAAGTTAAAAAATGTGCTTAATGGCTGCAGTCATCAGAGAAAGAACTGGTGTGGTTTACGAAGGTGCGATATCTGAAGGATGCCTGCCAGCTGTGTAAGCAGGAACAGGAGGTGGCTCCTGCGGGTAGTGGGCAGTGTGGCACACACAGCCACACAGCTCACCCCTTTTGCATCAGTGCATTGCAGGACCGTTGTGATCACCTGGCTGCTTCTGGGCTTCTCGTTGGGATTTGAGGAATTCAAAAAACGTCATGAGAAAAATAAAAAGCCCTTTCAGCAATGTAGGAAAACAGACCCAAAAAGTCCTCCAAAGGAAATGGAGATTACATGTGGAGAGCACAGGCACAGATCTAGAACAGATTTCCTTTCCGAAACTCCCAGACACTGCAGCAATGCACAGCTAATGCATTAGCAAGCAGGGTGAGGCTTGCCTTCTCCTAAGCCTGTTTCACAGCCAGTAACTACTCCATGAACTGCCACCTCTCCTTCTTCCTTACATGTTCCAGCCCCGGAAACACCCAAGGTCCTTTCAGAGCCAAGTACATCACAGTTCCCACTCTTCGCCTGTTCGTTAGCAAATCTTGCCTCATATTCTGTCTCAAACCCCATCCCAAAATCAGATAGCAGACCTAAAAAGTAAAGGGTGGAGGTGTTTGCTCAGAGTTGTGTCTCTCAGAGGACCTCAGTGCAGCAGCCACAGGTATGCTGCACTGCTGGCCCTTAACACAACCCCTGGGCTTTCAATCCTGTTTCTAAAGCAGCCTCAGAGCTCTTCATCTGCATCAAGATGTAACAGGAGACAGTGAAGTTTTGCTTGCTGTTCACTACTTCCCGTTTGGCTCAGCTACCACCCTCTTTTTTTTTTTTTTTTTTTTTTTAAAAAAAAAAAAAAGCTCAGTTTTGCAAAGCTCAACAGTGAAATTGCAACCAAACATAGCTCACATAAGGGGAGAGTTACCTCAGAGGCACTAAGAAAGAGCAAAAGCTTACATCAGCTTTTGCGCAGGAACAGCAGCTGACATATGGCACAATGCAACAAGCAACCAAACCCAGAGCTATTTGGCAGTGACCTATACATCTGCTGGAGTAAGAACCAGGGCCTTAGGGCACAGTTCAAACCCTTGAATGAAAAAAAAACAGCTTCCCCATTCTTTCTTATGATGCATCCCTCTGTGGCACAGCTACTACTGGGAATGGGGCCATACCTATTATAACACCCTATGTTATAAAACAGAACTCTGAAATTACATTGCGGAGTTCTCTTTCTAATGCTGGATTAAATTTACTTTGTGTTCAAGTGAAAAATGTTATTTTTTCTAACATTTTCCACTAACCAGCAGACTGAAGATTCATTCTGGGGTCTCACAAAAGTCAAACCCAAGCACTTCTGTTACACATTTCTAGCAAGAAATGTTGCTTAAACAAAACCTTCCCCTGAGCAATGCCAGACTGATACAGTGGGTTGGGGAGATGGGGAGTAGAAAGACAAATTCTAGTTGTAAAGGGATGAGGATTAGGAATTAGCGGTGGCCTGAAGGTGCAGGGTTAAAAAGAGGGGAAAATCAGTGTAACGCATCTGGGGAGCGTGGAAAGAGGAATATGAACAAGGAATATGTTTTTTGCCACAATGAATTTAAGTGACTGGCAATGGTATCTGGAAAGACAGACACCAAGGAGGCAGGCAGAAGTGGAAAAGTAATTTGAAATGCATTGCCATAGAGATTTGAGATGCACTGATGCAGGGATAACACAAAGTGGATGTGAGAGAAGGGCTATTGCAATACCAATGGAAAGCAAGAGGCAAGGACTCCCACAGGAGAAGAGGAGTGGAGAGGAGGATATGGTGGGAAAAGGAGGACAGAGATTTGAGAAGGAAAAGGTATCTGGCAGTACTGAAAGTGGTGAAGAAGTTCAAGGATGAAACAACCTAAACAGGCTGATCTCAGAGCACAGAGGGAGCTGCTTGGTGCCTGACTCATATCATCAAGAGACATCATTCAGTCACAAGCTTTCCATCACAAAAGGGCTGAAACTGTAATGTATATTTTCCAGTTATTGCCTATGATTGAACTACAAGTGACACTTCCATGCTGAAAGAAGCTGCAAGCAGTAGTCAGGGTGTTACTCCATTCTCCTCTGAAACTTTAGTCTTCTTTATCACATTAGTCAGAGAGTTGACTGGCTTGGGATTTCTTCAGGGTAGTTTGGTGGTGGTTTTTTTCCTTTTTACTTTATTTGGAAAAAAGGTCTGCTAACTTTGGCAGCATGACTTGAGCAGGTTCCTCTTTCCTCTGAAGGTCTTGCAGTATTGCCCTGAGTCACAAAACCAATTCACACTGGGAAGAACATACTAATGCAAAGCAGGATGAGACAGTGGCTGAGAACTCCTTTGTGACAGGGTGGCTATGACATAAACGCAGGAAGCCACCAGGAAGTTTACAGAGAAAGTCCTAGAGTGAGGCAAGGGGAGTTGCTACTTCCAATAGAGTGAAGTCACTTGAAAGATAGAGAAATTTCAAAAATTGTGAACAAAGTGTTCCTGGATGTGATCATTTCATGCCAGAGAGAAAGAATTCAGGAAGAAGATAATAATTTCCTTTGGGAGGTATTTTCAGTGAAACTAGCCCAATTTCAAAAAACCCAGGAAGCTATGGTTTTTCCTGCAACAAATCTCCATCATAGCAGATCAGTCAGACCTGAGACCAGGTAAGAAGTTACACTGCTAGGAGAAATATCCTGCATTGGGAAGCCAGCTTACTTCTAGTCCCCAAAGGACAGCAAAAAAAACAAACAAACAAAAAAAACCCCAACAACTTAGTGGTGAACTCAGCCAATATATTAGGTTTTTTGGCTAGTTCAGCAAGACCCAAGTCAGCTTTCGGAAATTTCTAGCTATAAGCCCTGCTAATTGGAAATCAGCAGG
>NW_010130563.1:92103-112198 GCF_000699245.1 Pterocles gutturalis | reverse complement strand
TAAAGGAAGGGCAACTGACATCATCTACCTGGACTTGTGCAAAGCCTTTACCACTGTCCCACGTGACATCCTTGTCTCTAAGCTGGAAAGACATGGATTCGATGAAGGGACCACTTGCTGGATAAGGAATTAGCTGGATGGTCACACTCAGAGAGTTGTGCTTAATGGCTCAACGTCCAAGTGGAGACCAGTGACAAGTGGTGTTCTACAGGGGTCGGTACTGGGACCAGTGTTGTTTAACATCTTTGTTGGCAAAGTGGACGGTGGCATTGAGTGCACCTTCAGCAAGTTTGCTGATGACACCAAGCTGTGTAGTGTGGTGGACATGCTGGAGGGAAGGGATGCCATCCACAGGCACCCGGAGAGGCTTGAGAGGTGGACCAATGCAAACCTTATGAAATTCAACAAGGCCAAGTGCAAGGTCCTGCAGATGGACAAATACAGGCTGGGTGGAGAATGGATGGAGAGCAGCCCTGAGGAGAAGGACTTGGGATTATTGGTGGATGAGAAGGTGAACATGAGCCGGCAGTGTGCGCTTGCAGCCCAGAAAGCCAACCGTGTCCTCGGCTGCACCAAAAGCAGCATTAGCAGCAGTTCGAAGGAGGTGATTCTCCCCCTCTACTCTACTCTCGTGAGACCCACCCTGGAGTACTGTGTTCAGATGTGGGGCCCCCAACATAAAAAAGACATGGACCTGCTGGAGCACCTCCAGAGGAGGGACACAAAGATGGTCAGAGAGCTGGAGTACCTCCTGTAACAGGCTGAGAGAGTTGGGGTTGTTTAGCCTGGAGAAAATAAAGCTCCAAGGAGACCTAATAGAAGACTTCCTCCCCTTCAAGGGGGCCTATGGGAGGGATGAGAACACACTCTTTATCAGGGAGTGTAGTGACAGGACAAGGGGTAATGGTTATAAGCAGAAAGAGGGCAGATTTAGATTAGATGTTACAAAGAAATATTTTACTGTGAGGGTGGTTAGACACTGGAACAGGTTGCCCAGAGAAGTTGTGGATTGCCCGTCCCTGGAGGTGTTCAAGGCCAGGTTGGATGACACTTTGAGCAACGTGGTCTAGTGGAAGGTGTCCCTGCCCATGGCTGGGGGGTTGGAGCTAGGTGTTCTTTAAGGTCCCTTCCAACCCAAACCATTCTATGATTCTATGGAAAAAAAAGCCTTTCATCTGATGAAAAGAGAAAAGAAAACCCAGAGTACTAACAAGTAAAGCCCACTGGTCACCATGTAAATCCCAAATCTGAAATGTGGAAGTTCACAGTCACTTCAGCACATCATGCAGAAAATCTCTAGAGTAATCCAAGGAAGAAAGGTGTGCTCATCACCATCACCATAATCTCTCTCTCGCACACGTGCGCAAGCGCAAACGTGCACACTAATACAGGTTTGCACATACACACACTTCTGCTTCTGGGGATCAAAACATTTAGAAAAGTTAGCAAAGCCTTAATTCCTCAGCAAAGAAGGGTGTCTCTGTGTGATGTTGAACTACTGCACCCTTCAGTGAAATGCTGGTCAGACAGTGAGATGTTAGGAGTAACATCGTCTGCTGCAGAGGGCATTAGGGGGGAAATCATTACGCAGGAGTGCAGAGCCACTGCTTTTATCCGTAATACCAAACAGAGAGGACAGAGTGTTTCCTTGCTTTTCTCAGAGATGTATGAAGGTGAGAAACCATCAGTATCATTTTACAGAGGTGGACATGCTCACCAATGTTGCCACATAGGCAATCATTGGTATATCTGGACATGAGAGGCAAGTCTAATTCACTAGGTCACCTTGTTTTTCACATACATTGGGCTTCCCATCATGAGTCTGTAAAAACAAGCAAAGTGCAGAGTCCTCAATACCACCCCAGTGTTCTCAGTGAATACAAGAAGGGGATAAACATTTTCATTTAATTACACTCTGTTTCCTTCAGTGATAAAGAACTGTTGTGCTGACCACCTTCTCCAAAACAAACACTGGAGAGACCCTGGAAAAGCTGCAATGAAAGTGTCTCGTTGAAGGCTATGATATCCCATATTACAAATACACAATTTCATCATAATTACATATATTACATTATACAAATTGCTTCTACATCAAGTAAAGAAAGCTATTCCCATTATCAAGTGCAGAAGTCTGATTCAATTTTTTACAACACAATGCTCTCCAGAGGGAGCAGATTTGGTTTGGCTTTCTACAGAATACGATTATAGGCTTCAAGCAAAAGAGTCAGATCAAGGATTCAACAGTATCTCTCTGTAAATCATACTCTGGGGTTTGTATTTTTCTCCCTATTTGATGGGGCAGGGGGAAGAGGCAGTTGCATAAAGTGGGACTTGAAAACATTTCAGGAAAAAATACAGTTCAAGAAAAAGTTCAATATAATTCGGAGACAGGTATGTGCAGAGTTGATCAGTGGCAGGCAAAAATGGGGGAGAATTAGGGAGCTGGGAGAGAATGAGGGATCAATCTAGCTATTTTTTTGTGGGCTCCAGTTAATATGGTATGATGCACTCTGGAGATGAGAGTGCATGCGTGTGTTTCCTAATGATTATATTTGATTCTGCAGCTGATAGACAAGAAACAGATGCAGCCACTAAGAGGCTGGGACACTGCACTGGCTGACATAATTTACAATATGTAAATTGCTCTATAGAGAAGTCTGCTCATTCAGCATTATCATGCTTTTCTTGTTTAGTTCAGTCAGTATCCAGGTTTTTCTCACCATTGTTGTTTCTTTTAATTGTGCTCACCCTTCTCTGCCCCAGTCTGACCTGGCTATGTTTGGAGAACAAACACATCTAAATATTTTTTGCATTTATTCTGTGAATCTTAACAAGCATCTTCATTAAAAATCTAAGACATCATTAAGGTATTGTTTCTCATATTGTCAATTGTAATGGGAAACATGGAATTCATATTATCTTACTTAGCTCTTCATTTGATTTCCTACAGCAAACCAGGAGAGGATAGGGAAGCAGGCAAAGCAATAAGCAGGAGCATTTTTTTTTTTCCTTTCATAGCTGGATGATCTTCAGACACCTGCTTCATGCATCTAGTGATATGTGTTCCCTCCAGCCTCCTAATACCTGATAGTCTAGAAATGATACCCACATCATCCAAATGGTCTATTTTATTCTCTAACCATAAATTACCGTTCCATCAGATGCGACCCTCAGTTAGATATGTTTCAGCCTTCACATTGCACATCCCCAGCCTTTATCAATGCTATTCTAAAGGGCAGGCATATTGGATTTCATAGTATTTTTACTTTTCCCGTCATTTTTCTGTCTTTTGTGACTTAATCAATCTTCTCTCTTCTCTCTCATTTTTTTATTGGAGAATTTCTATTTTTATTCTTGCTCCTGCCTCTGTCTCCTTTGTCTCTAACAACCTGTCAACAAATGGCATTTTCTGTGTTGATACAGCTCTTTCCTTTCTGACAGTAGACCAGAGGCATTAGTGTAACTTACCGCTGCCCTGAAGATGGGGAAGGGGGTTGTCACCTCTGGGGTAGTGACTTGGAAACAGATAAACTGCTCAGAGGAACTGGGATTGCTGCTCTTGTGCTAGTGCTTCAGGATACCTCCCCAGATCCCAACTACCTCAAAACTATCCCCACATTTGGGTGTCCATCAGCTGATTGGGATGATGCTGTAGGATGATAGGTTAGGATGTAGGTTAGGGTGACTTCTCCTGCATGGCAGTAACACCTCCCCCTCTGACACTTGCCTGCACACACACAAATTCAATCCCTCTTACAAACGCCCCTGTGAGCAGGGAACTGTCACTGCTGATTGTGAGAAGAGGGATCCCAAAGCTATTCCCCAGTTTAAAGCCCATCATGATACAAGTGGTAGAAGCCAGCTGAGGCCCCTGTAGCTTGCTGGAAATGAAAAAGCTCACCTCTAATCCCACCTCTCTTCTCCAGCTGTATGCACAAAATGGCACACAGAGAAACTCCCTGAGGTTCTGAAATACTGAATGGCTCTTCCTTTGTTGGTCACCTTCACTCTGTGTCACGGCAAGTCAGAGCAGCGCTGAGTGATGGAGAGCTTTTTCCTTCATAAACATGTACTGAGATACTGCTCAGATGAGAAGTTGAGAAATATGATTTCTCCCCCTCCCTCTTTTGTTTGTATTTCCTCCCCCTAACAAAAAAGGGTCATTTCTGCAGCCTCTGCAGTCAGTAAGGGATTTTATTGTAGAGCTCATCAGTCACAACATGGCTTATAAATACAAAATGCCAGTGCAGATCTGTCAAGTCTCTTCCTTGCTGCATGACACTTACTTCCCTGTTCCCTCCCCACCAGTCTCCTGCCTTTTCCACTCTCCTGTTTCTCTTTTTTATTCTTTTAAATAGGTGGTGTTGGGTTGGACTTGATGATCCTTGAGGTCTTTTCCAACCTTAATGATTCTATGATTCTATGATTCTCCTGGCCAGCAAGTCACTCACTGCCAGTGTGGTGCCAAACCACTTCTCCAGGCACCCTCTGTGCCAGCTTTGTCCAGTGTCACCCTGTTTCTCCTGCCACCCCCAGTGTAGGGGGAATTCAGAGGGGGTCACACCACCCCACACATGCTGGTGGAGGCAGAGAGGGGGAGCACATCATCCCAGAGGACTCACCAGGCTGCACCTTGCCCTCTGGGTAGCAAAAGATGTGTCAGGCTTCCTGTGACTTGAATCTATACAGAGTTCAGTATTTCAGTACCCACAATGACAACGTAGGGCAAGGACTGGCAGTGTTAATAAAGCTGCCTCCTAGTCCCAGGGATTAGTCTGTAGGGCAAAAGAAGGGGACTGTGTTACCTCACATGGGCAAGACTGATCCATGCATTCCCTGCAAGAGAGTCATCAGACATCAAAGCAAAGCCTCTGGAGTACCAGGTCTTCAAGAGTTGAAGAGTGGTGCTTCAGAAGGAGGGTGTTTCAGCAGAAACTCCTGTATGGCTCCATAATACACTATAGATCTTTAATTCTATTTGGACGATGGTTGTTTCCAGGAGTGGGTGCAACTTGGATGAGAATGTGTAAATCCCTTTCTTCCACCAGCCTTTGCTCTGTTAGAACACATAACAGACTGTGGAATGGGATGCAGGGTTGTGAAGAGGGAGAATAGCCCCTTGCTTGGCTGCTGTGCACACTCTGTCTCTGGGTGCCCACACCTGCGATCAAACAGCAGCGAGAAGCCTCTCCCCATGCATGCACACATGCTGTTGCAGGACACGGTGGGCAAATAAGGTGCCTTAAGCCCTCACAATTCACCCCTTTCTACCACTTCCCCTTCTTCTCTTTACCCAGGTAAAGCTACACCTGATTTATGCCAAACTAGGAATGCATAGAATTCAAAATGCAAAAGCACAGACAAGTTTTACTCAGAGGATACTCCTGGTTCTTTAGAAACCTCTAGTCTATGTCAAAACCCCCACTCTCTCTCACTGTCCACCTTCTTAGATCAAATTTCACAAAGTTTTGCTTTATTTCCAAACTATTTTTTTTCCCTATATACCTGAGTTTCTGTGACTTGCACAGCAAGCACTTGTTTTAAATACCTGATCATGGCCACTCGAAGCCAATGTGGGATCCTCTATCAAGTCAATGTGTTGGAAATCTGGAAACAGCCAACAGTTGCCGTGTGCAGTCCCCTCTTTGCTCCATGACATTTTATGCAGAAAAGGTAATGTGTGTGCCAAGCAGAGGGGATGTCAAATAACATAGAAATGGTTACACAGCAGGTAAAACGGGAAAGCGCTCTCATGACAATGAGGATATATACAACATGGAGAGGTCATTAATTTCTGAAGGAGACAAGTAAGGCTGACTGAACAGAGTGTATCTCGGGAAACTTCCCAGAAGTCCCATGTTTCATTTATCTCAGATTCTTAAAGATCTTAAGTACCTGAAAAACTAGGACTAAGCCACCTTCAAAAATACATTTCTACCATGTTGTCCCTAAGGCAAGACATATTGACAATAGATTTCATATGGAAAAAAATTAAGTTCCACTTTTCTGTCCTACTCTCATTCAGTTCAGACTCCTCTGCTTCCCAGGGGATGCAAACAGCTCCTCTTCCACTAGGAATATCTGAACTTAAAGACCTCTCATCTCACTACTGGTTTTGGTAAGGATCCCACCCTTGCCAACTTCAAAAGCTACTGCTTGCAACTTCCAGCATGAGAAGTTGGTCTTCATGTTTAGGTCTAACAAACCTATATTTTCCTGTAAAAGTAAAGAAATGTAGCTACCACTTGGTAAGGCCGTGACTCTGCAAATAAATTCATGTAGCTAAATCTGTCTGGATTCCCAAACCACGTATAAAATGATGGCCTAAAAACTGAAAGAAAAGTTGCCAAGATCAGAGAAAGCACATTTCTCTTATTCTTATTTGAACCTCCATGTATACATCAGTAGAAGATTAGCTTATACATTGTACATCATGTTACAGTTCTTTTTAAAAAAAGAGATGTTTAAATATTTTCTTAACTGTTAGACAAGATTTCTTTTTATAGGCCAGATAATTAAATACTGAAGATGTAGTGATCTATTTGATACAGAGAGAATAAAAGATTTGAAGAATTTTAGATAAAAAATATAACCCAAACCCTATCCGAACTGACTACTGTACTCTTTGAAATGTAAGGCTGATATTTTATCCCTATTCCTACAAAGGCTTCCAGTTAATGGCTGTGCATATTTATAACATTTAAAGTAGTTACTTGCATTCTCCCATATTGTTTTAGGAATACAATAGAAAATTATGAAAGAAGGCGGACTAAAATTTATGAAAATAAGACTTAGAGTTGAAGTTTGTTCCCTAGTCCATATAAAGAGCTAAGGCATGCAACATTTTGTCAGATTATAGTGCACTATATTTCTTCCTATTTCTAAAACTATAAAAAAGTGATTTGATGAAAAAAGAGAATTTTCCTACAGCTTCTTTCTAACTTTCTGTGTAGCCTAATCACTTTTTTTTTATTATTTTTGTATTTAATCTAAAAGGGATTGGGACTGTACAGAAATGTAGCAAGAGACAAAATACCAGAATTTGGTGTCTACAGAGCCATCAAGTACCTTTTATAGCCATCAGTTCAACAAATCACTTAAACATGCATATTCTTAGCCTTGCTGAATCCCTATGGGGCTTGAGCACATGCTTAATGTTTGGTTGCACTAAAACCCAGACTAAGTAATAATGACTGTGTTTTAATTTGTTTTGTTGCTGCTACCGTTGATGAATGTACTTGTCACTGGGTCTAGTAACAGTGCGTGTTGCACTGTGGCCTTAAAAATTACTCCACAATCAGAAATCCCACTGAAATGCACTAGTATGTGCTCCTGAAATGGAGTTAAATAAATATTGTTGTTCTTGCTAGCTTCTTCAACAATGTTGCTCATTTGCATTTTTAGCTGCAATTTTGCCAACTTCTTCCCACAGCTTCTCCCCACAACCCTCCACAGCAAATGCATCCTTGGGGTGCTGCGTGGGTTCCAAGAGAAGGCTACAACATTACAAGAAGGTGGTTGTTGTGCTTGTGGGGCTGGAGCACAACAGTGGCCACCAAAGGAAAGGAGGGAACATGATACTGAGGCCAAACAATGGAGAGAGTAGCTGGGAGGAGAGGAACAGTCTGGGAAACAGTTGTATAAAGTACTCACAGAACCAGTAATACAAACTTAACTTCCCAAGCCACAAAGCTCAAGAGGGTTTGACAGGTAAAAAATGCATAAAACCTGAAGGCAGGTCATCATGTGTAAAAACATGAAAGCTCTTCAGAGATGTTTTATTTCCTAAACTCTTTCTCTCTCACCCATACACGCACACACCAGATTTTTTTGTGAGATAAAGACATTTTCAGATATGGGTAGTTTCAGGCCTTTCTTTGTGTTGGCATTTTGCAAGCTGCTGGGTCGAATGTGTGCCCCCTCCCCTCTCCCCCTCCTTTTACTCCCTGCTCCCCATTTAGGCTGGGGCTGCATCCGCTTCCGAAGGAAGGAGGCATATTTCAAATCTCCAGGAAACAGGAGACTATCATTGCTCTGGCTCTTTCCAAAATTCAGATAATTGGCTAATGAACTTTTCCCCTTTGCTCATTTACAGCAGCAGGAGGAGATGGAAGTAATTATGGCACTTGTAACTGAAGGTTCAGTACTGTGTGGTTATGACAGCCAAAAAGATAGAAAGAGGAGTGCACACGACATGAAGTTTTTAGGAGTTCATCAAACCTCAGGAATGAAAGGGGTATCAGCAACAAGTCTCCGCAAGCTGTGCTGTTTGTGGTCTTCTCATTTCCATGCCATGCCTGACAGTGCAGAAGCCACCAGTAATGGGCACCCTGGATAATCCCTGTCATTGCGGCAGAGCCTACCTGAAAGCTCAGGTTCAGAGGCATTTGCATATCGCCACATATCTGATCAAGCCCACTGCAGCACAAGCTTAATCTATTTGTTACCCACCTTGTAGTGAAGGTTGGAAGCAGACAATGTGCTTTCAAGTGCACTGTTTGCAATGTCAACCTCACAGCGAGTTCGTTTGCATAAGAGCGAGCTCGGTTATCTTCGGGGTAGGGACTTCAGAGAATAATTCAGCTATAATAGGATCCACAGTTTTTCCTACTGATCCCAGGTCACTGTTTTACATACATGTGAGTACCTCTTATCAAACCTTCCTCCCTCCCCTCTTCTTTACAAAGAAAACAAAGCCCTGCACACATACAGAATGATATTCCCTAAAGAGCCTGCAATTTATAGATCTCACATCTTTGAGGGGTTGGAGGCAAACAGCTTGCTCTCCTTGACAGCCACAGAAATCCACTGATACGACAGAAATTGGGGTTTAACTCTGTGCCTCGGCAAGAATGGGTGCTCGAGCCCTAGTGGGGTACCAAGAGGCACAGCCCTCTGGCATCCAGGAAAAACATTCATTGCCCATATTTCCAGAGGGTGCTGTAACTTCAGTTTGTGTGCTCGGAAATCTCTGGCACTGAGGGGATTAAATGAAGCCTTAGCTCATGGGTGCACTCGATTCATTCAGTAATCAATCACCCTAAAACATTCCAAGCAAAAAGAAAGGTGTAATTTGTAACTAAGAGCAGAAGAAAAGGAAACAAAATCAATATGAGAATATAACCAAGTATGGGCAAGAATTTCCAGCGCAGAATTACCAACGGGATAAACACAAACACTTAGAAAACAATTACAAAGAAAGCTAAATCATCCAGGGATGGTATATGTCAACAGGACAGCTGTACAGGAAGGCAAAAGACAAACATGAGCAAAAAGAAAAGAACAGGAGAGAATGGGAAACGTTTTTGTTTTTGTTTTAAAACCACCTTCCCAAAATTTTAAAATGTCTACAAAACCATATAAAATGTATATAAAACCACTAAAATGTTCACAAAACCATTACATATTTGTTTGAAATATTTTAGTGGTTTTAAAATTCCTCCTTGCAGCTTTAGACATGTGAGGTTGTCCAAAGGAAGTGGTTGCCACACCTGTTGCTTGTCACAAAGAAACACTCCATTCAGTAGAATACTTACTTTTCTATCAGGTGAGTTAATCTTACAGTTTATGTGATGAACAGCTGAAAATCTGTGATTCCTTTTTTTTTTTTTTTTTTTTTTTTTTGTATGTGTTATTTTCCTCATTTCAATTAATTATCTAGAAGTACAATCAACTTAGCAGGGTGCCTTCAAAAATTCCTTCACTGCAATGCTATACCATCGACCAGAGAGTTTAACTAGATTTTATTAGAGAGCCAATTAACACTCAGATCCCCAAAAAAGCAACTAATCCATCTTTCTATTTCACCCCTCTGAGCAAACTCCACATTGTGAGTCTGTAGTCAACCCCCTGTTACACACCGTGGATCCCCTGACCAGAAAAGGCCTCTGAAGATGAGTAATCCTGGGTATAAAGAAATATTATTTGCCTGTTCATGGGAAAGCAGACATCCCCTGTTCTGCTCCTTTACCAATAGGTAGGGAACAAATGAGAGAAGATGAATTAGAGTGCAGCTTCAAATAAGTGACTGCGAGCAATGACACTTGAAGCGAGAATGAGGATGGGTTTGCTGCCTGTTACAGAAGATACAGCCTGAGCTACTCTGGTCAAAAAACAGGATGGCAAAGATGAAGGAAAGGGAGGGTGTTTCAAAGGAAAATGCTGCCTTTTGTTCAATAAAAAAGACAACATCTCTTTGTACAAAAGCAGAAAACGTTGTGGGGTACAATTTTTAGTAATAATGAACCATTTACTGCCATGAGTTGGCACTGGGCTCCTTTTGTATTTCCTTAAATCCATGCTTTCTGTCCAAAACTAGTTAGAATGGAAATTTTTTGATACAGGTTTTATGTCTTGCATCTGTATAATTCCACTCTGACCTAATGTGTCTGTACAGGCATTGCACTAAGAGGGTATTAGGTGGCAGAGAATTAGCTTTCCAAGGAGCAGAAATAGAAAAAAATTCAATTTAGTGGACACTGAAATAGAGAAATAGAAAAGTGAGGAATGGTATGAAGCCATAGATTCACTGAGAAGGCACAACAAAGGGGCTGTGCTACCAAAATTATCTCAGCCTGGTGTTCTGAACAGCCTCACAGTTTATCCTCCTGCCAAATTTCAGATGGGCTGGGTCTGCCTTCGCCTCCCTTCTGTCTTCTCCTTCTCTGTCGCTTTATAGTATCACCTGTGTTCAAAGCCAGAGGATGCCCACATGCTTCTGTTTCAATCCCATCTCTCTAGAAATGCTGTCTCCTCTCCGCAGTGACCTTCAACTTTCTCCCTGTAAGGACTTTTGTGCCGCACTCATATTTGCCCATGCTGCTGTGGGGCTACAAAACCCAAAGGTTTGAAAGGAATTAACTGGGGGCAGAAGGAAGCATGAAATTAGAGTACTTAAACACGGAGGTGCATAAAAAAGTTAAGAAAAATAAGATGGGTTTTTACACGATATCATATGAGAAAGCAAGTACATCAATAAATTAAACAGAAGGACAGACTGAATAATATCTCTGAAAGGCCAGATTTTCAATTTCTGCTTTGGGAGACAGACCACAGGAAACAATCTTGCACAGACACAGAAACAGCAGAAAGGTCTGAAAAACACTTTCCAAACTCTCTGACAAGGTGATGCATCGCTGATAAATGGTCCCCAGCTCTAAACCGGTGCACTCCAAATTCGGAGTTCCCAAAACATTAATGAAGGGGAAAGGGGGATTTCAAAGTCTAAATCCAGATTTCTTTCTTCAACTTTAGAACAGAAATCCCATGAAGCCAGGCTTTACCTTCAAAGAATAACTCCTTTATCAGCAACTACAAGATATATGGAACTAACCCAGCTAGTTAGTTGGCGCTCTGTGAAGCCAGTTATCCAGGATTGATTGTAAATAGTAAGAGATGGGCACTGCCAGGAGACACACTGTCCCACTCCAATAAAATTGCACCTGCAGGAAGGGACTCATCCCGAGCTGCCTAACACTGGAGGCCCAGGTGGGTAGCTTAGATAAGACACTTTTAGACAGTCTTCAGCCTCCAAAAACTGTCTCATCTTTTCTTGGGATTTGGCCTTGTTTTTCTGTAGGTCTAAATTTTGGCTTTATAATGAAAGAAAAAGCAGCAAAGCTAAGTCCACTTTGGTTTTGCTGGGAAAAATTTGCATAGCTTGAGGCAGACACAAAGCAGCTAGCGGTATCGATGCCTGACCAAAGAGATCAGGAGCAATGTTTTTAGCCCCAGCTCTTGGTACTTAGCTTGTGCAAAGATGAGAAAAAAAAACAAAAAACAAAAAACAAAAAACCAACAAACCAACAGTTATCTAACTGAGCGGCACGGAGGTGAAGCAGCAAAGGACTGGGAAAACTAGGGCACAGTAGATTCGGGCACTGACTGTACCCAGCTCCTGCTGCAAGGGGAAAAGTGGGAGACAGGCAAATCCCACTGCCTTATGGTAATTCTCGGTTGCTGGAGGTCTCAGTGTTTTGTGAAGCCAGCCTTCGGCAGCCCCCTCTCCTCTTCCCCTTTCTCCCACTTCATGATTTACTTTCTGAAAGTATAACAAGAATTACTCCACTGCCTTATGGTAATTCTCGGTTGCTGGAGGTCTCAGTGTTTTGTGAAGCCAGCCTTCGGCAGCCCCCTCTCCTCATCCCCTTTCTCCCACTTCATGATAACGAGAATTACTGCTATTCCTTTCCCTAGCTTAGGTTATCTGTATTTAAATTTTGCGTGTTATTTACCAATGACCTTCACTTCAGAAGGTATCCGCTTTTTGTAGCCTAGCCGTGTAAAGACTGACAGCAACCTTCATCAGACGGTAATTTCCAAATGAGGAAAGTATCCACGTGGGACTGCCAGAACCACCGAATTGATTTGTGCCTGCAGCACAGGTCAGATTTCAACCCATTTTTCTTGAAGACAAACTAGACTGATTTATCCTCAGGGGCCTTGCCCTCCCCTCCTTGCAAGCCTCAAAACCCAGAAATAAATGATGTATGTTCATTTAGTACACCCATATCATGTGAGGGCAATTGATTCAATTACATTATAGCTACTGGAAACAAAGCAGCCATATGGTGAGCTTTCTACCCCGAAGTAAAGGATGCAGCACAGTCACAGCTCTGAACTAGGAGTTAGCTCCCTGCATGGATGCTGCCCCCTAAACACGCTTCCCAGGGCGGGAGCTTTTCCTGAGCCATGGGGGAAAATCTGAGTTCACGGCTGGTTAAGATTAGCATCTAAACCTTAAGATGCTACTTTGAAGTTTTATCTGAACTATCCAGACCTCCTGAGTCTGAAAAATTGCAACCAAAATTTTGTAAGAAAAGGCTTTGTGTGTGTATGTGTGTGCAGGCACATATTTACAGGCTTTTTATTACCTCTTAATGCTGGAAGAAAAAGAAATAGATTGAGAGCAAAAGCAGTAACTATACTATGTTTTGCTTCATATGCCATGAACAGTGTTGGCTGTAAAGACACAAAAAATTCAGTCGTGAGCCAAATCTAGCCTTAAATCAATAAAGTTCTGTTGACTTCAATGGAGCAATTGCAGAGATATACTCCAGCCACTCACTGCTCTAAGCCCACCCATTTTCACACCCTCTCTCTCCTCTCCAGAAGGTTGTCTAGGCTGACATCTGGAGCTGGAAAATGCAAAAGTTCAGAGATATCTATGAAATCAGCATACGAAGTAGGGTGGGTGAATTCAGCATGGTTTTTGAAACCTTAAAAAACCCCAAAAACAACAAACCCAGAAAAAAACCCAAGCCCTCCCCTGCCCTTCTCTGTAAAGGGAACACTTAGTTGAAGAAGCTTTGTTGTGGGCATTTGAGCATTTAGCCAGAACCACTTTATCAGGCTCAGATTTTCTCATTCTGAGTAAAACCTCCCATGGTCCAGAAAAGGCCCACTATTAAAAGCAGCCCTGGGAGCAGGTATGAGTTGCTCCTAATGAATTAAAAATGTGACAGCAGCTTTGGGATTTTTGTGGTTTGCATTCAAATCTGCTCTGACCATGAAAAGCCTGCTAGTTTTACCTCAACTAAGTAGAGCAGTTAATCTCAGAACAAGCAATATTTACTTGTACTTCCCAATACTTAAGACAGGAAATGCCTTAAATGTTGCAAATACTGAGGTTATAAAACTGTAAATGTTTGCCTGCCGGAGGCACCTGACAAGTTTTTACAACCCTCAGCTGCATGCAGGCAGAGTCACCCCAGCACTCGGGTTTTCCCTGTCCTCTCCTTTTCACTCATTTTACAGAGCCCTTCATCGAAAACATCTTTCTGTGCATTTCAGTTTCGAGGCTATTGTCCTGCCAGCACTTGTAGAAAGGTGATTCGGGTTTCACCGAATCCTTTAATTATCTCTTTTTGTTGATGGAAAGGCAAATCTCTTAGTTTATGTTTTGGTTTGTTAGCTATCTAAAGAGAGGCTCAAAGCCTCACAAATATTCCTCAAATAGTTTTAAAACAGAAATTTTGCAGGCAATTTTTACAAAAATTATATAAATCCATGGTGTATGGGGTATGCCAGGCCAGTGTCACAGCAGTCTTTTAGTATCATTTTTCTCCATGATACCTTAAAAATTTGGCAGAGGAGTCTTCCTGCCTGGTGTTTCATTGCAAACTTACTGGCTTGGGTATTTCCATGCTCATTCTTGCACAGGCCTCTCAGAAGTGAAACTAAACCTGCAGCCTGCTTCCCTGCTTCACTGTGATTACACTGAGGTGACCACAGAGCACCCCTGCCCAAATGCCCCTGCCATGCACCCCAGGGCAGGGCAACTCACTTGCTCCATGCCAGCTGATGTGGTCAGGCCAGGCCCAAGAGGGTGACACAGGTCCCTGGCAGAGGTCAGAACCAGAGACAAAATGCCCCACCTTGGAAATGTAAAATAACAGGCAATACATCGCCACATGTACATGTTGGATGGAAAGGTGGTCTGTACCCACCTTTTCAAGGCTGTGCTGGCATCAAGATGATGTTTGGCTGGCTTTGCATACTAACATGTTGTCCAGATCCCTGGACATGACCGTATGCTCATATAGGCACTATTCTCACGTAGCTTACACTGGTGTAATCTCACTGGTGACAGTAAAGCTGTCTAACTGCACATGAGGGAAGAACACTAAGTCATGTATTCAAGGAACAAAAAGATGTCACTGGATTTCCTGATTTACCTGACTATACAAAGGAGAGGAGAGTCTCATGTTAGGAGTTTGTATGAGCACCTCTGTGATGGAGCACCTCTGTAATGGAACCTTGTGCCACTGGTGAAACTCACCCAGGAAATTAAATCAACACCATCTTCCCTAACTCATACAAAACTGACAACTTAGTATGTAGTTTCCACCATGAGGCTGCTGTAAGAAATGAGAAAGGCAATTTCTAGACCTCTTTTTTGACTGTGAGCCATCACTGCACTACAGTGCAGTCAGGTACTGTCTTTGCTTCATCCAGCAGCAGGGACCAGGGCGTCAAGGGAGGTTCTGCCAGCCTCTTCCTCTGGGATCTCATGTGATTATTTGGGCAGCTGCCTTCTGCTGGAGCCCCTGCTGCCACCCCATCGCTGCAGCTAGGACGTGTGCTGGCTGGACGTCCTTTAGATCAGGTGCTGTGATTGCTTCTTGCTGCCACTACGTAGGTCTGGGGACACCCGAGAAAAGGCAGTGGTGTGGTTTCTGCTCTGTGCAACCCCAGTGCTGCCCCAGGGACAAAACTGCTATGGAAAGGAACCTGTATCAGCCCAGCTGTCCTCAGGGAAACACTCGTTTCTCAGAAAGGTCTCAGGTAGCAGCCAAAATAATAATATCGTTTAGGTGTGCTAATGACCCTGCCCCTGCCAGCTCTGTCCTGCATATATGTAGCTCACTACCTTCCAGAAATGGCGCAATAACACTCAAGCACCGGGAGCCTTATTGAATATCTGTGGTCCAGCTGAGCACATTCTAGCAGAGTTTTTATACAAACCACTATATGTCCTTGTCATTAAACAGGCTGCTAATTCATTATTTGGACACTAACAGAATGCAGGAAGTATCTTAAAATAACATCTTAATTTATATTTTTAACATCTTGGCACTTCTAATATTTATTTTATAAGCTCCATTAACGCTTAATGTCTGCTGCTGCGTGGCAGCCCAGCTACACTGACAGCTATTGTTGCAAGCCTTTTATCCTTGATCCATCAAATTCGTCAAATAATGAATTTAGTACAATTTCCTTGAATCCAAAATATTCCTATTTTTGCTATTGCTTCTGTGATAGGGGTAGATTTTTCATAATGTTCCACCTCAAGTATAAACCAACATACTTATTTAAATACATGTATCAACCAAAGTTTTCTCCAAAATTTTATAGGACTTCCAAGGATCTCAGTATTTCATGTGTGTGAATGCAGGGGTAGGAAAATAATAATTTGTAACATTACCACATTATTTGTCAGTTGATAATATATTTGGAGTTTGGTCAAAAAAAAAAAAAAAGAATAACAAACACAACCCTCCAAAGAAATAAAAGTAACCTGGTTAGAGGAAAAAAGGAGAACAATCTATTCTGACCCTTCATCAGTTACATTACTCACCTGCTCAAAACCATGTTACCTATGATTTATACACATGTCATAGTTTGCTATGTTTCAGGGTTTTTGAAAAATGGACATCCTCTTTAAGGTCTCAAATACAATCACCATATAGCAGGCTTGCAATCTTTTAATAACTTAACAAAAATGTATAGACTATTGTAAATAACTGCATACATACAGGACTTTTCTTAAGCTTTAAAAATCTATCAAAGTAGTTCCAACTTTAATTGGAAAAGAGACTGTAAATATTTTTAATGAGTCAAGCTGATTTGAGCCTGACTATTCTTTTCAAATTTGTGAGGTTTCTCTCTTTTCCACAGCCTCTTGCTCCTCAGCATAACAAGAGCTGCCAGCTTTGAGTATCCTCTGTCTTCATTAGGATTCACTCCCAGGTCTCCAGAAAGGTAAAAAGGAAGCAGCTTCAGGAAATATTGTGTGTGGCACTACTGAAGCTAGAAAGGCGTGTTCCCTAACAACTACCCTCTGTGCTCAGGCAGCCACAGACCCACTGGTGAACTTTCATTAAACACTACGTTCCTTAAGTCTGCAAGGCGGCAAGGCAGTTTCCTTAGCAGCCAAGGAATTTTCTACCAAAACAAACTAAGGATCCATATATTGTAGTATCTTTCTTTTATACCAGTTAACGTAAAATAGTTCAGAGGAAAGTGTAAACAATGATCTTGATTTAGCAAAATAACATCTGCTTTGCTTTAAATGTGCTTAAGACTCCCAGCTTCAGCCTTCATCAAAAGAAAATCACAACTTCAGTAGCACCTAAATTGTACTTTTAACATGTTGATTCCGAGTTACTTGAACATATTTTTACCTTGCATGCCAGATGTTTCAGGAGTACTGAACCCTGTGCCTAAAGCTAAGTAGGACTTTAAGTGCTTCCCTGGCCAGGGAAGAAGAGCACATAATTGAGTGCATTGGTCAATTGGGCTATGTTGATACGACTAAAAAGCCAGCCAAGAACTGATCTTGGGCCCCAGGGCCAGAGAGTTGCCCTTTCTTTGGCAGGCTTGTCTTGGAAACAAATATTTGGAATAGTTCAAAGGGGGGCCAGGGGCTGAGCTGACTCGCAAAGCAGACGGGACAACGAGAGCCTGGGCTCTCCCTCCCTATGCACACATACAGACATATCCTCAGGATCCTACATCCTAGTTCTCGTATCAATTTTCTGTTCAGGTAGCTCCACAGATTTCACTTCAGTTATTCCTGCCTACACCACTGCACACCCCTCGAAGGCCCTAATATTTTCTTACTTATGCAATCCTAAATCCCAGGGGGCAATTTTTTTTTTTTCAGGTCAGGATGCTGATGCCATGAGGCAAACATGTTTGTATATCCTGGGAATGTAAGGCTTCTTTGCATTACTGCTGATGTGTCCATTTCTGTTAATCTGCCTCTTCCATCTGTACCGGGGACTGATGAGTTCCACTTTACTTATGATCTGGAAATGTCAGTTGTATACTTTGATTTGTTGTCAGATGATGAAAACTGATTTAAGCAAAACTGAGCGAAGCAGAGCTGTAACTGGACTTTCATAAAAATATGATATTTAGAAACTTGTGGTTACCTCGCTGATTTGATCAACCCAATTTACCTCAAGGGGCAATTACCATCTGAAACATCACAGGCTTTGTGTACCATTTTGAATCTCTGGAAATAGTTCCTCCACTAATGATTTTTCTTATGGCACAGTGGGGATGCTGGTGTAAAAAGCCTGGCTATAAATTGCTGGATTTTAAAGCAAATATCAGTGTTCTTGGAGCCAGGTTCCAGACCTCCAACCGTTTGAGCTTGACAGGTTTGTCTTTAAAATTTCTGTATTTACTTTAAAACTTCTGACTGCTGTAATCAGTGGAAGAAAGAACAGACAGAATACTGTATGGAAAGAAGTAATGGTAGAAGTTAATTTTTTTTAGTCTCTTAAGTACCATGTTTACTTTCTCCCCACACGTTTCTAGATTATATAAGTTAAAGTACCTTTAGTCAGCCATAGTTTGATCCTTTTTCATAGGTAATGTGAGTACTTCATAAAATGCAGATACACCAACATCCTTTTACTTGATATTTCATGAAGAGATCAGATTTCAACAGCAAAAGAAGACAAAGGAAACACAATGGCAGACCATTCCAAACTACAATTTGAACATCACAAAAAAGAAGTTTTCATTTTGGTTGTAAATATAAATCAGAAAGTGGTCTCCCTCCCAAAATTAAGAAACCTGCAGATTCTATTTTACAGCAGCAAGCTAACCAGCATTTTTTATCAATATTTTTTCTGCTTCTGCTGAACGAGAAAAAAATAAGGCTGAGCTATGGAATGAAAAGTAATTTACAAGATATCATTTAAACATGCAGATGTCTATGGGAACTGGAACATGTAGGAGAATAAGACTTAATTATATGTTACATTTCAGAGGCCCTTTCAGCCCGTACCTCAACAGTTCCTAGCTACTCACTCTGTCACTTATTTTTAGATCTAAATTTTTCTCCATCACACATGAACCTGTTATCTAATTTATAAGGTACTCCATCAAAACTTCAAATTCTTAACCATGAAGTAACAGAAAGCATCAAACATTTTAAATAAAGGACCTCCCAGGCAATTTTAAGGTCCATCTTTTCTAGTATTCTGCCTCCTTTATTCTATTCCCTTCCTATTCTTTGCATCTTTACTGCAATTCTGCATCTATCATGGGACAGCGTTTGAGCAACGTCTCTAAATAACCTGTATCTAAGATTAAAGAGGGAAAAAAAAAACCCAACCACCCAACCCTGGGAAGTATAAATATTCATAGCTCTATATGAGACAACACAAGGTGCAGAAGTCACCTGTCAGTAGTGGCCCTCTTGACCCCGAGGTACTCAGTAGCACACTGAGCTCTTGCAGCCCTTACAAAGGTGGATACCTCAGTCTATATGGGAAAAGTGGCACTGTACAGGCAGCCTTTGGCTGGGGACAGGTTGCAAAGCAATGCTGCTGCTTAAGGCAGCCCCCCTGTTCAGCATCACTACCATCCCAGGCAGCTGCCGAACCCACTGGTTTCCTCTGTGCCAGGCACAGGTCCTGGCCACTGCTGCTTTCTCAGGGCCCCAGCTGGATTTGGGAGGGGTGAAAGGCTCTCACAAGGGTCCCTCGCCCACTTCACGCCACTACAGCTACTTTTCAACTAGTGCAGTGAAATACAAATATGGGGCCCTTGTGCAGTCCTTTTTCATGCTGAAAAATCAGCTGGAGACTTTCCTGTGTATTGCAGTTGCCACCAAGGTGTCCTCAGATTGAAAACTGATATAAAACATACCTCTCTTACCCCTCTCTGATGCACCTCCCTGGAAAAGTTTTAAAGCCCTTAGATTAGTGCCAATTCTCTAACAATCTCACCTTTGCTTTACATGAACTGGGAACTATATATTAGATGGTGTGATCAACAGCTGACCATTACTGTCTTAAATCTAACACTATGGCCAGCATACACCTAGAATATTTAATGTGTTTAACAAAAATAGAAAGGCAAATGCTTCTCTACAAAATCAAGGCATGTGTGTCTTATTTGGCAATTCTAATACCTTTCTCTAGCAGATCTGTTTTCATCCCTTAAAGCTCTTTAAAATAACACAGGAATACCCATTATAATATTGTAAATAGTATTGCTCAGTTCTCTTTTCAGCCGAGGGAATAAAAGAGCCCACCTTGTAAAAATGGCTTCTTATCACTGTATTTCCTTTGTGAATTTCCACACATTACACTTATCTTTAAACAGGAAAAAAGGTATTCAGTCTTGTAAAATCAATGAAGCTTCTAAGCAACAGAGTCATCTTCTACTTCCTTTACATGTCCTTTAAAAAATATGCAAACCCTCCTAACTTTCTTCAGCTGGCAAACTCCAATCTGACCCTTCGGCTGAACTAGAGTAACTTAGCTGCAGACCAAAGGGACTTACAAAACAGTCTTTTGTGAGGGAATTCTCCCCCTTATACAACAAAATAACTTCCAGGCTAGTCAGCAGC